>NC_030423.2:8446402-8503902 GCF_001660625.3 Ictalurus punctatus | reverse complement strand
CCTTTTATGTAGTGTGTTATAGAGCTGTAAAAAGTCTGCAAAGTTTCAAAAAACAAAATGCACAACAAATGGAGTTATTAACTCCCAAAAGTGAACTGATTCTGAACAGCCTGACTTACTTCCTGTACAAACCTATGTAGGTTTGTAAAAAAAAAAAAAAAAAAAAAAAACCTCTCTTGTCTTCACTGGCTGCTCATGAACAACGTATACTTGGCCTCGCCCTCAAACACTACAGTTCCAGTGGCCTGAAAGAGTTAGGTTCCTGTTGCAAAAGCAAAACGAGTTTGCATGAACTACCAAAAGATGAAGATGTAAAGTGTCAGTGGTTAGAATTTATTTTTAAAATAATACCACAGTTCAACTCCTACCTTAGTACCTTCTCAAATCTAGCTGAAGTCAACGCAGGATTTCTGACATGATTATCCATTAAAGATGGGGGAGTACCTACTTAATTTGGACCATCTTGCGCCTCTGGATCACAACCTGTAAGTATGATCCATTATTTACGTATATATTTTCTATCGAGTGTTCCAAATGTGTAGTTTTTTTTGTTGTATACGTGAACAGCCCGTGCACAGCTGTAGGCCTCTGCTACCTGGCAAGTTCACATTATTGTCAAACTACATAAAAACTTACCACTGAGAAATGTCCTGTTCTCATCGTGCTTTTGTTTGGTTTGATTTGATCTTCCTATGCATCACTATCGCACTCAGGCTCAAATTGATAAGGTGAAACCAACGACATTATTACTGAGCTGAAATTCAGATATGGAAATCGGCTTTTCCTTTTCGTAAGTGGTAGACCAATCACAAAAGACTGGGACATCTGACCAATCAGAGCAGAATAGGCTCTCTGAAAGGAGTAGTTTAGAGTGAATGGATCCTTGAGGGAGTCAGTTTTTGACCCTGAGAAAAAGAAGTGATGCTGCAATGTAAATTATGAGAAAATTTAAGTGTTTTTTGACCTTGGATGCATGTAAATCTATTGTATGAGACCTCTAAAACAAAATTAGGTACTTTTATATAGCATAATAGGGACGCTTTAAAAACCATCATGAGTGTATAATGGATATCCTGACATGGGCTCGGGAATACTTTGGTAAACCCTTGTCAGTCAACACCATTGGCTGCTGCATCCACTGATGCAAGCTATGGCTTTACTATGCAAGGAGAAGCCAACACTGTCCAGAAGCGCCGCCCACTTCTCTGGGATCAGTCTTATCTGAGATGGACAGTAGCACAGTGGGATCGTGTTTTGTGGTCCGACACGTCAACGTTTCAAATAGTTTTTGGGTAAAACAACCATCATGTTCTCCAGGCCAAAGAGGAAAAGGACCATCCAAGCTGTTATCAGTATCAGGTCCAAAAGCAAGAGTCTGTCATGGTATGGGGGTGTGTCAGTGCCCATGGTATGGATAACTTGCACATATGTGAGGGCATCATTAATGCAGAAAGATATGTACATATTTTGGAGCAACATATGCTACCATCCAGAGCAGGACAACGCCAAACCACATTCTGCCCGGATTACAAGCACATGGTTGCATAAGCAGAGAGTGCGAATGCTAGCATGTCCTGCCTGCAGTCCTGACCTGTCTCCGATTGAGAATGTGTGGCGCATTATGAAGCGCAAAATAAGGCAATGAAGGACCTGTACAGTTGCGCAGCTGAAGAAATGCATAATGGATGAATGGGGGAAAATATCACTTGCTAAACTTAACCAAATGGTATGTTCAGTGCTCAAATGCTTAAAAAGCATTATTAAAGAAAAGGTGATGTTACACAGAAGTAAACAGTCAACTGTCCCAACTTTTGTGGAGTGTGTTGCAGTTGTCAGATTTGAAATGAGTGTAATGAGTGTAAATGTTCAAAAATGAATAAAATTCATAAAGTAAAACATCAAATAATATGTTAACAATGTGTTTTTAATATAGTACAGGGTGAATTGAAGGAATTTTTTAATTACTGTTTTTTTTTTTTTTTTTCATTTTTCAAAGTGTCCCAACTTTTTCAGAATTGGGGTTGTATACACACACACACACACACACACACACACACACACACACACACACACACACACACACACATTTATTTAAGACTTAAACAAGTACTAAATATACAAAGCTCATTAAAAAACTATACTGATCTCTTTGCTATACTAACTCCTAGAGTTGGACTTGGACTTGGACTTGGAGTCTGGACTTGGGTAAATTTGTACTCGAACTTGACCTGGACTCTGACATTTTGGACATTTTGAGTCCACGTCATGTGTAACATGAAAAGAAAGATAAAAAAATGTCTCCCTGCCTCACCAGGGGCTTTCTGTGAGCACGCACTTGAAGCACGCATACAGAAAGCTGCCTCCTCATGCGAGTACCAAATTGAGTTCTCTTTATTGACTTATTACGCTTAGACAGTGAAATAAATACAAATACATCTTGTCAAAATGCAGGTCTGGCCGAGTATTCATGCAAACACAGTCGGTTATGTCTTAAGTGAATGTAAATAGTTGGGGGAAATATCGGAGGTGCATCAATACAGTATATTGGATCTGTGCATTAGGTCTTAAAGTGACAGAAGTCTAATAAACCTGCTACTGTCTGTGTCATTAATGTCCATCAAACAACAAAAGACAAAGAGAAAATCACTCACTCCTTAGACTGAATAACTTCAGTAAATTTGATAAGAATCACTGTATATGTCATACAGTGAAGTCTATTTTCTTTTTCATTTAAATGCTTTATTCAGTTTCTGTAGTATTTCTTACCTGAACACTACTGATACACCTACCTGAGAAAACGTATTATTTTCGTATTGTGGTCATATCACCCACCCCTAAACATTAGCATTCAGTGATTCCAGTCTCGAATTTCATGCAAAATGTGAAACGTACTTCTTAATGTAGTAAATATCATAAACTCTGCTGACAGGGATTTAAAATGAAAAAAAGTTACAAGAACAGATCTGTGCTCAGAAATGAGTTTGTTGTCATTCATAGATAGATTAAAAGCAGTAATAAAGCATGAAGCTTGTTGATATGGCATGCTGCTAAATGTAACTCTACTCTGTATTTTCTCTCTCAGCCTATATAACTGTGGGGGAGACAAATGATTGAAATGTCACCTTGAACTGGAGGACACAATATAGTGTGATACAACAACAACAAAACAGCTTCATTTGTTTTTTTCATACACTTGTAATATAATAAAAGTTCTACATATTCAGGACCTCTAAATCCCTTTTTTTGAGAGGAATCTAGTTGAGGTGCTGATGACATGAAATAAAAATATTAAATAACAATGGCTAAATGTAATAGTGGTATTTTTTGTTACATTTATGTTTGTTATTTATTGGTTTGTGAAGATTAAAATATTAATTTAGATACTCAGTGTTGAGTTTAAAATTGCAATTTACAATCTTTTTTCAATTTAATTACTTTCTGGACTCGACTCGGACTCAGCCATTAAAGACTCAGACTTGAGTCCAACTGGGCCCCTTTTGACTCAGGCTCTGGTTGATTCGATTGGTTAAGGACTTGGTATCAACTCAAACTCGACAAAGGTGGACTCGGATCCAACACTACTATCTACTATGTAACAGCCATTTTGTATTCTTAGCCCATTGCCTATTTGTATTAGCATGAGGATAAGCTGGTTGACAGAGACTTCAATGCACTTCTGTAAATCCCTCAGGATAAGAATGTCTTCTGTAAATGTAAAATTTACATTTCAAATTTAAGAAAGCCCAAAAAATCTACATTAAGTAACATTAATTTCATATTTGTTTGCAATTAAACCAATCATTTACATCTTGTTGCCAGTATACTAAATTTGGGTAACCCCATTGGCTTGAAGAATGTCTGAAATCCTGCTGTTTATATGAGACTTTTCACTGCAACGAGTTTCCTTCATACAAAAGTATGACCCGGAGGTGTGAAGAGAACCCGTCCATTTAATGTATGTTTGATTAAAAAGATGCATGGATCAATAATGTATATTAGCCCAAAGATCCCCACAGGAAATATAGTTATTTGGAGGAATGGACAGTCTGAGAGCATTTATTACAGCTCACTGCATGGCCTCGAGGCTCAGCTTTCTATTTCTGAGAGTAACAAGTTCTTTAGTTGTCTCTACCTTATTTAACTCTATGAAAACACACAGTGCAATGACTTCATTATGGCCCAGCAAAACGCAGCCAAATCGATCTGGTCAGTCTTTCAATGACCGCATCAATCTTAGTGCAGGGGGAAAAAACACAATCAAACAAAAGCTGTTTGTGTTCAGCTTGTTTTTGCCCTGCAGGAGCTGTTGAGCCAGATTCATTTCTGAGGAAGGGTCCCCTCAGTAATTAAGAGGGTTCAGATAAACTCTATGGTAGCCCTACAGTACGACAGTGAGAAAGAGATGAATTAAGGGCTAATGAGAAAATGATTGCACTTCTCGAGACACAAGACCTGGAAATTCACAACTGTAGCCAACTTCACACCTTTTATTTATTTATTTTTAATTTTCATCTTTCCAAAGCCAGGTGTGTGTATGTGTGTGCAGGCATGTGTTCATGTGTGTATTGCGTGTTAACATATGTGTAAGTGCAGACTGATTTAAAAGGTGTCAGCATGAATAGCTAGCTGCAGGTGAACCTTGTAGGTGTGTTGCAAGCCTCTGATGAGTGATGATCAAGAGACAATTCAACAGAGCACAGCATCAAATGCAGTTAAAGGATGAACCTGAGTCATCCTGCTCAACGCTTCACTTCCCAGCACAAATATTCATTACACTGAAATGTGCGGTGCCAGGTGAGTTCAAAATCAACATAGTGGCCTGGGTCAACCTGAGAAAATTTGCTGAAATGATATGCCTTAAATACTGTCAATAACGACGCCTTCAGAGGCAACCAATTACACACAGGTCAACATGATTTTCTGTGTATTCACGTCCTGCTGACCAACCAATTTGTAATGTAATCTGATGTGAAGTTAATTTGAAATGAACCTGGTGGATATAAACCAATAATGCAAATGAACTAGCATAAGAAAAGAGAAAAAAAGGCACAATTTTTTTAATCATTGTAAAGTCATACAAACAGTATGCTTGTTATGAATTAAATTAGTGGTGTTTATACCTGAATTGGCAACTAGTCGATCCTTTGAGTCTCGTGTGATGAAAGGGTTTGATGACAGAGATGAAAGTTTGTGAATTCCACACTACAACACCATCTCACATTACAAAAAGAGGTCAATCCACTTGTCCTGACTACACTGCAGTGGCGAGAGTGTGAAATCACACTGGCCCATGAGATTGTCAGCCTGCACTGCTGTGATGTTCACTAGCCATGTTTAAACACATAGAATGGAAAATGGAACCATTTTCATCCTCAGAATCCAAAATCGGTGTATGTCATTCACCATCAGCACTATTATCATTACTATGGACAAGCATGTGCCATCTCAGCCCGTTGAGGCTGGCGGAAAGTTTTGGTAACATCTCCAAGACCATGTATTTGTAGAGACTTGCAAGCCGGTGTAGCTTCAGCTTTCCCTGAAACCTGATCTGCCACATCTGTGCTTTTGCTCCATGCTCAGATTCCTAGCTACTGTAGCAAGAGGTCTGTTTTGTTCCACTGTAATTCAACTTCAATACTCTTCTGCTCAGCCCTTCCATAAAAACGTCAAAGAAGAAATATCTGGATTAAGCCAAAGCATAGTGGCATCCATTTTCAGCACGTTTGCATGAAGGTGCCTGGTACACCCAGCCTGGCTCGGCCCAGGAGGAAAATGCATTAGTTGCAACAAAAAAAGCAGAAGGGCCCAAAGCATGCTGCAGTAACCAGATACAATATAAATGCTATGACTTCGATATAAAGCTACCAGATTTATGTGTGAACTTAAATATGGCAAGTTGATTAGTCTCATGTAGTTGAAAGAGATGTCACCAATCTCTGCATGTGTCGTTTGATATTACTAACTTTCTTCTGTTAGAGTCATTTCTCGTATATTGCTTCCACAAAGTGTATTTGAGATCTCATAACACATCAAACGGCCCGAATATAGCTAATATCTCCATAAATAACCAACGTTGAGGCAATCATGGTACACATTTAACAGATTTACATTGTCATTAGACTCCATTTCTCAATAATGAGAAATATTCTTAATATAATTAGCCTATATTCTATATTATTTGTATAGGGATTGAAATGATAAGGTTCTTTTTTTCTCTTTTTATTTTGGCAAAAATTTGTTATTGCTACAAATTTTAAATGCTGCTTAAAATATGTGAGATTTTGTTTTATACGTTCACACTAAATAGCTGAAAAGTACAAAACAGTTGAAGTTCTAAACCATATATCTTATATTAAAATCACAGAACTGTCAGACACAATCATAGCTTCAAGGTATGTGCACTAATGCAATAATGTTCTTATTACATTTATTAAAATTGTATTAGCATGAAAAAACTTCATAAGGAGACAAAACATATCACAAGGACCTGTTTGCCTTTTTTGTTACTTTTGATTTAAATAAATTGGCTTCATAAACCATAGTTCTTATGATTTGTCTGCATGCCTTTAAGTTGATGACACGAATGACAATATGTATTCACACATTTTTATGATAAAGATTGATTAAAGACAGCTAGAATGGACAGTATTTTCTTGGCCTCTCAAATATGCAGCCCCAGTCCCACCAGTTTCCATCTATCCCTCCCACCTCTTTGCAGCTTTCCTTCCACCTGTCATCCCAGAGTGCCCCCCAGGCCTTAGTGTTGACAGAAGACAAAAACGAGAGCTTTCCAGTCAGTGTGTGTGTGTGTGTGTGTGTGTGTGTGTGTGTGTGTGTGTGTGTGTGTGTGTGTTCTATTTATTTGGGTTTGGTGTGAGAACCCATCTATGTAATGACACAGAATAAAGAATAAGTAATAATCAGAGGCATCATTTTGCATGTTCTCTTAGTAGCAGTTAAAATAAAAGTAGCTATGAAATAATTGACCACTTTCTTTATTGAATTTATTGAAGTTATTTATATTCTATTCATGTCTGATTTTGGAAGATAACAAAACAGACTTTTATACACCATAATGGATAAACCAATCAGAAAAGAAAACCAACACGGGCATGCAAAACCTTTGCAGGTCAGTGTTCATATTACTCATATTACAAAGCTGCAAAAGACATTTTACAAATGACACTTTAATCGAAGGCAGTCTGAATCATCTAACAGATTTAGACAATCTTTTGACTACTCCTGCAGAATGCATTTCCTTTGGTTCATGTTTTTTTTAAAGTGATTAAATCCTTTCCTTTTTCGCCGGTTTTCTCCAATCCATATTCCCCAATTCTTGGACAATCTGTTTCCAAAACCCTTAGAGAAGGATGACAGCTCAGTCTGATCTGACCAATCAGTGCAGTGATGACTGAGGAGCCTTATGTGATGACATATATATGTGTCTCAGTCTCAAAGCTTACTTCTGCCCTATATGTTAGCTGAACATGGCCAAGTGTTTATTTGTTTAAAAAAAAAAAAAAGTACTTGTGTGGAATAGTGGTGCAGCGTGTAGTGGTGCTGCCTCAACGCTCCAGGGTCCCTGGTTCAATCCTGAGCTCTGTGCTGAGTTTCCCAAGTTCATGTTCGTGTCCTCCTTGTGTCTGAGCCAGTTCCTCACAGAATCATTGAAGATGGATGCCCCTTGGTGTGAATGAGCTGGACTAACGTAACATCCAGCGTGCATGCCTGTCCCCAGAATAGACTCCAGATACACCCCGACCAGAATAAAGTGGTTACTGAAGATAGATGAATGTATGTAGGCTATACATTATTAGGTAAGTACTAACTAAGGTGAAAAGGAGATTGAGCCCTAAACACTAGCTCAAATTCATTGTATGCTATATTAATTGCAAGTCACTTTGGTAGAGATCATTTGCCAAGTGAATAAATGCAATGTTACAAATCTGCATTTACACTAAGTGACTCACACACAGGGTCATTTAAGCAGTTAAGATGAGCCACTTGAACTAATGTATAAACATGCTTTCACATTTGACAGTGATTTAAAACGAACTGTTGTTGTGACCAATGTTTTTACCCTCAAGACTTGCTATTTCAGATGGTGTAACTGTGAGATATGGTATTATTTACTTTGGTAAGGTTCTTTACAAACACTGACAATTATGTGTCTCCTCTAGAAGCAAGCAATCACTTGCCATAGTCCTTCTATGAGAGATATGGGTCACCTATTCCAAGTATTCAAAGTCTATCTTTATAGGCTTAGTCAGGTTTCACCCTCATCATGCTCACTCCAAACCATTAAGCAATAATGAATTCAAAGACATTTCAAGTGAGACATGACCGGCGTGCTGCAGTTCCACTAAAGTGAGAATCTTTGTTCTTCCCTCATTAGTTACTTGGGAAATGGCCCGATACTCATCTCCAGATCAGCTCACAGGATGTGAGTAACCCACATCCACCATCAAAGTTTGGCTGATAGATGAGACTACACTCATCAAATACACTGCAGTTTTTCAGCTCACATGGCTGAGACTAAGGAAGGTTTTACAAACACCTAAATACTACCACCATGGCTCTATTTCACCGTGCTGGCTCTCAGTTACTGCAATGTAGTTGTATCTTCCTGCCATCTTCAGCTGTTTTCTAGGGTTGAGGTAGATTACCTGCACCTTCTTTGAGGATATTAAAAGTATCACATTTAAAAAGAACATGCCTGATGATTACAATCCTCTTTCCTGTTTCATTAATCCCAGGTAATAACCCAGATATGGAGAAGAAATGGTGGGTAGATGAGAAGATTCCCATAGAGGACTCAAAGATGAAAGAAGCCATTGCTAAAAACAGAGTACATTTGATTTTCCTCGGGTTAATTAAGTCAAGCTGGTAGGTAAATGTATTTCTAGATGTGTGGAGTTATATCTGATTGTCTGTTGGGTCACCTGCGTGGGCATTCTGTGCTCGGACTGTGGTATCATGTTGGGTGAAAGGGAGCAGCTGACTGAAATGGAGTAATGACATTGATTTAATGCTGTAGTTCTTGTGAGCAGATTTGCTCTAATTTGTCTGAAATGTGATACTGCTGCAGCTGCAGTTTAATACATCTAAAGACAGCCCCTTAACAGACACATAAATGCATATGCACAGATAGATACACACAGTTTTTCTCTGTGTTTCGTAATCGCATACACAATTATATATGCAGTGTTATTATTATAGAAGCTTTTGCAGAATTTCTAGAGTGGTTGGAAGCTAGTCTAAAATTGCAGTCTTTCAGCAATACAGAGTAGTAAATAATGTTAAAAAATTTCTTGACATGCCACTGTTTGACCTTTTCTTATCATTCTTAACTAAAAACTGGCTTTGGCGTCTTAATATGCCAAAGTAAATATACATAATCTTGACAACAGATCTATTTTGTTGTGACAAAGCACATACCATGCACTCTCACACACATTTTATTTCTCTCTTTTTCTTTCGGCCCCACTCATCTGTTAGGCTCTGTTCATTAAAAGCTGTCAGTCATCTTGCACATGCTGGGGTTTTGATTGTGGTTCAGCTGTCAGAAATGAAACACCTCGGCCAGAGTGCTAAACACTTCATCTCGTCAGTCTGCAGCCAAAGTGACAGAGCTCCAATAGCATTAAGCTATTCTCCACAACCTGAAATGCATTTTCAAGAAGTTGAGCTGTGGCTTAGTGTTGTGGCAGTGCCTGTCAGAGATGTGTTTTGTCTTCTCCTCTTACAATGATGTCCTGATATTTAATCACCACTTTTACCATTAGAGACGCTCTCCAGTCAGAACCAGACTATACTGTCATTGGCATTTGACTGATGACTCAGAGAAGGTATTTGTGTATGGATATAGAAATAATAATAATAATAATAATAATAATAATAATAATAATAATAATAATAAACCCAGAAAACAAACTCCAATCCAGTAGCCTACTCTATGGTTGCTAATTCATCTACAACAGTTGCTGCCTTCAAGACAATACAGTACTGGTTTTGATGTGTTCTTTGTGAGCAAGTTTAAATATAGCAATATAATTCCTAACTGCAGCCACAGGATGCACTGCAAGCTTGCGTGCAGCACGGTTGACCTAATGAGGCAGCAGGTATGTGCTGCGGGAGCTAACGCGATTTAGCTCTCGCACTCAGCGGATCCTATGGCTCATAAGTGGCTATGATGGATGAGCTGATCCTCTCCCTACTCAAATACACCCACTACACACACACACACACACACACACACACACACACACACACACACACACACATAAGTACACAGCACCCAGAACCTAGACCCAGGCCCGTCTGACTGGTGCCGACCATGGTGTGACATCACCCAGCGCTGTGGATTGTTTCTGTTGACTGTAAGTGCTATCCTTGTCTCCGGCATGAATAATGCAGTGGGGTGGGCTGTTGGGGCTGGCCACTTCGACTAGCATGAGTGCAGCAATTAAGGTGCCACGGCCTCATAATCGTCTGAGGCTCAGGTCCCCAGGCCTAGGGCTATAGATACTCTAGAGTCTGTCCTCTCAAGGGCGAGAGAGAGAGAGAGAGAGAGAGAGAGAGAGAGAGAGAGAGAGAGAGAGACAGACAGACAGACAGACAGAGAGGGGTTTTAATGTAGGAACTGTGGACCATCTGGCACAGGGATATCTGCTATGGTAACTTGACCAAACATTGGTGAAGAAGAGAAGGTTTACACTCCCTGTTGTCCATTAGTACAGGGATGTTTTCAGAAAGCAGTACAGCTTTGTCCCACTGTAGCATCGTTTACAGGGCGGCTGAAACCCTAGCACAGCACAACAGAGGACAGTGGGGCAGATGCAGATAAAGCATATGGTTTAAGAGGTCTTTAGCTTCTGGTATAAGGTTAGTTCAGCACTAAAAATAGATTTCTACAAATGATTCTCTGTTTGAAAGTATACTTAAGGATTCATCTTTATCCCAGAACTCAGTTGAAAATGTAATTCCTAATACATCATGTATATCTTTGACGGCATGTATTTCAAATAGAAAATACTATTTTGAAATTTGTGTTTGTTGCATGTTGGTTTAAAATAAAGCAAGTAATTTGTATCCAAATACTTTTCTGATCTGTATTTTTGACTCACTGTATATGGTGAATTGTAATATGGGGATTTCTGGGGAATTTTAATGAAGGAACTTTCTTCAGAGCTGCTCTAGAGCTAGATACTGTCTTGACTTGTTAAGAAGGAACTGAAAACATTGAAATGTATGTTGACTGATTCACATTGTGAAAATCATGACAGTGATCAATAATGTTCGCATTTTTTTCACATTTTTTTGTTAGCTAGTAGACAAGTGGCATCGTTCATATACTTGCCTGTGTAGCTCATGTACATCTGGAGGATTCAAAGAGGCATCCACTAGAAGGTATGTCAGAGCCAAAACATTGGTGAACTATTCTGTGACACATAGTTAACAGCAATGCCAATGTCTCCACCTGGATGGCCTTCATCAGGGTACAGAACAAAAACAGTAGAAGACAAATGCTATATTATGTTATGTCTGTAGGTTCTCTTTAAAACCTTCTGTCAGCATTGTGATTGTTGCATTGAGCGGTGTTGCAAATAAAAAACAGTTAAGTTGGTCGCAGGTATTGCTTCACATTGTATTATGTCACATTAATTATTTTGAATGTGTACAATCAGTGTGTCACATGAACACAGGATATACATGGAAGACATTTTGTGTATGCACAGTTAGAAAAAAATCTCAAATCTATAAATCCAGCCTTTAAGAAAATCTTGAAAATGTTGTATATTTTCAAAGTACAAACCTGCATTTTATTTAGATACATCCTTTTACTTTGTAATGTTTTATATTACATAAAATGTTGGGGGGGGGGGGGTTTGTCCATCCCTGGTACAAAAGTAGCATTTTCAGTCATTGCTGATGGCAAACCTATGTGACTTCAATATCAGCCAAAATTACAGTTCAAATTCAAACATGATTTTGCTTTTTGTGTGTTTTTATGTGTATGTTGTAATGTTTAAGTAAAAGTGACCCAAATGAAGTGATTTGAATTAGAACAATTTTACATTTTAAATTTCAACATACCACACATCAGTGCAATATAAACAGTTACAATCTTGTCAAACAAGGTATTGCAAGTCGTGATGGAATTCTGCAGAATAAGCTGGGGCATTTAAGCAGGTGTCTCTTCTGTCAACAGTAGCATTTGTCAGTTATGCCCAGCTTGCATTTTGGAGAGTACACAGAGCATACCAATCACTATTCATGATAGAAAGCAGGATGTTTAACTGCTCATATGGAATGGTAGCTAGTCACTAGAGATAAATAAAGGCAGAAAAATGAGCTACTATTGAATGTGCATTTCTGTCTCATTAAGCTATCACTACTGTGTCATTGTAGCATTTAAACCACCCAATTTATAGGTTTCTACTGACATTATGCTTCCCATAGCCAGAATTCCTTGTTCCATTTGTGATTTTGTCAAAAATGTTTCTAACATAAACAATATACAGGATATTTTTGCCTAAAGATTAAGTTGTGAATACAATAAAGTGAATCTGAGGAAATGTTCCCACTGCATGACAGTTAGAAATGGTGAAATAACGTAAAAATATGCAAGTGGACAGAACAGATTTAATCCTTCTTTGAATGCTACAACAAAAGTGCAGAATGTGTATATTTGTAGTGAGATGTTGACCATTCTCCAGGAGAAAAAACCTTTTTTGGCAGATATCTTTTTGTAGTCTTGGATCTATAAAGTCCCATATAAGTTCAATAATGTTTAAATCTTGTGAATGGAGAGACCACTGAAGGCACCTGACTTCCATGTTTATAAAAAACACTCCTAAGTAATTTTAGGAGTGTGCAGTGCTATGAAAAATGATCCTAATTTTATCTGCTGTATTTTTGCCACACTTAATTGTTTCAGTTGTTCATAGAAAAATTTTTATAATACAAAGACAACCTGAGTAAACTGAGTAAAACCTTAGTTTTTAAAGGATAATTTCATTTATTAATGGAACCCCATTATCCAACACCAACTGGCCTGTGTGGAAAAGTAATTGCCATCTTAGTTACTTAACTAACCAAATTAATTGATAAATGAGTTCAGTTAGATTAGAGACACCCAGTCCTGATAACTGCTAGCACTGTTGAATCTAACCATCACTTAAATAGACTCTTTCCTTCAATGTTAAGATGTCTCGACAAGCAGCACACTATGCCATTATAGAAAAAAAATCCAGTAGAGATCAGAAAGAAAGTTTGGAAACATATCGGTCTGGAAAGGCTTACAAAAGCTTAAAGGTTTTGTGATTCTAGCATACTACATTGAAAGAAATTATCTCCAACAGTGGTGAATCTTCCAGAAGTGGCTGGCCTGCCAAAACTCCTACCCAAAAAAAAAAACTATCCACAAATTCATGAAATTAATTATGAAAATTAATGGAATTGTAGGCATCACTCGCCTCAGATAAGGTTCCTGATTTCAACATAAGTAAGAGACCGGGCAAAAATGGTATCCATGGGAGAGTTGTTAGGCAAAAACCACTACTAACCAAGAGGAACAAAAGGCTCACTTTTGCCAAAAAAATAGCTTCATGGCCCCCAAGCCTTTTCGGATAATGTTCTGTGGAGTGATGATTTGAGAGTGGAACATTTTGGAAGAGCTGGGTCCAGGCACATCTGAAGTAAAGCTAATGCACCATACCACAATAATAACATCATACCAATGGTCAAACATGGTGGGGATACTTCAGGGCCTGGATGATTTACCATAATTGACAGAGCCACAAATTCCGTTCTTTATCCAAATATCCTCAAGGAGAATGTCCAGTCATTAGTCTATGATCTGATGCTCAAGTGCAATTGAGTTATGCAGTAACCCAATAATCTGAAGCACAAGAGCAAGTGTACTTCTGAATGGCTCAAATGAAACAAAATTATCGATTTGGTTTGGCCTAGTCAAGGTCCTGACTTGAACCCCATTGAGATGCTGTAGCAGGACCTTAAACAGGCAGTCATGCTCCAAAGCCCTTCAATATGGCTGAATTAAAGCAATACAGCAAAGACTGTGCCGAAATTCCTCCACAGAGATGTGAAAGACTGATCTAAATTTTATTGGAATCTTAGGGAGGCAGTTACTTTTTCACATTGGTGATATAGGTGTTGCATAACCTTTTTCCTTAAATAAATTAAAAGATTATTTAAAAACTGTATGTTGTGTTTTCTCATGTTCTCCTTGTCTTATATTCCATTTTGTATGAGAATCTGAAATGTAGTTTAGTGTGACAAGTATGCACAAATAGTGGAAATCAGGATGCAAATACTTTTTCATGTCACTGTATATGGGGCATTATCATTCTGAAGTCAGAAGTGATTGTTTGCATCATAGGGTGCACCTTGTCCTATGCAAAGCATTCTTTGGATCTAATGATTTCACTGAAATGGCCATCCGTACCATTATGGATTACACACTGACAGTTGGCAGCAGACATTGTGGGTTGAAGGCATCTCTTACCTTCCTTCAAATGTAAATCTGTCTACATGTAGGAAATATAGTGACGGTTGACACAAAAGACAATATTACATTTTTGTCCATTGCTCAGGAGTCCAGGTTTTGTTCTCCACAAAATCATCTGGTCTATTTATAGTCTTCAAATCTCCTGTTTGGGTGAGTCTGTACTCATGATTAGCCTCAGATTCTTGTTCTTGGCCAACAGGAGCAGAACCTGATGTGGTCTTCTGCTACTGTAGCCTATTCACCTCAAGATCTGATGAGGTTTGATGATCACAGAGATCAGACTTTTTCTTCATTCTGATGTTTGACATGTTGGTGTTATGCTATAAGTGTCATGTGTTTATGTTGGCTATGAAATATGGACTGAGGTTATTCCGTAACTCTTTGGGTCTGCATCTTATCTGAGGCGCTGAGTTAGGGTTAGCTAGCTGGATGCTGTCACCAATCACAGTATAGCAGGAATGAGTGATGCTAAGCTAGACGCTCCCTGAGTTGATAACATTACTTTAGCATACAGCTTGTGGTAATGTTATATATTCCCATTCCCTTTATTAAAGTTAATGATAACGTAACATTACAGCTATTCACCATGATGTAATACAGAGAAAGAGTTAATGTTAGTTACATTTAGCAAGTGTTTTGGACAAGGCAAGCTGTAGTAATTAGCTTTAAGAGAATGGGTTAGGGCTGTGTTTCTTCACAGATTCTGCAAATGTTAATGCTGGTAAACAGGTGCAGACAGTCAGTGGATAGCTAAGTAATGTTGAGGCAAAAAGTTCTTCACAAGGTTAATGTGACAAAAAGAGTGGATGGGGTTTAGATTGTAATGCTTTCCACTATCTCTGTAATGTTAACTGGCTTAATTAGGTTGTGCAAAAAATGGCGATGAGGTGCTAAAGGCTGGAAAATAAATATTCGCAAGATAGCTAGATTTTTCTGGTGAGTCTACAGCACCATTTTGTTCATTAGGAGACTGGAGGTCACATTTCCAAATTACACAATTTAGGATTCTGTAGCGCAATTTCTCAGTTGAAGCCCAAAGGCATTTTTCCATATTTTGGAGCTAACAATTAACCAACACTTTTTTGCTCTTTTACAGCTTGCCAAATGGAAGAGACTATGACTCTTGTCTTCCTAGATGGCAGGGGGATTTGTAAGAAGATGTATCAGCTCCAATTCTTACATCTGTCAAATGTTTTAATGATTTTAATAAATGTCACCTGAACTTCATGCAATTGTTTGTTTATTTTGTGAGCATTTTAGTAGAATATTAGCAAACAAACAAATTGCATTTTAGGATAATTGTAGGGGGGAAAGTATAAACAACACATCACTGTGTTATTTTGTATTCTTTTTTAACACATCTTTGTGTGTACGATTTGAAGAATAAAAATAAGGTAATATTGAATTTGATGGCCGCAACACATCTCAAAAAGGTTGGGACAGGAGCAACAAAAGGCTGGAACAGTAAGTTGTATTTACTCAGTTTAAACATTTGATATGTGTTATATGTTCTATTGTGAATAACATATGGGTCTGTGAGATTTGCAAATCATTGCATTCTGTTTTTATTTACATTTATATACACTTTACACAGTGTCCCAACTTCTTTGGAATCGGGGTTGTACTAACACACGGCATGTGTTAAAAGTACTAACATGCTGATTATGTTGAAAGCAACACAAAATGTGTTGTACTTAACTAGACATGCAAGTGTGTTAAAATTATCACATGAAGTGTTATTTTTAACACATCTGTTTTAAGAGTGTGTCACCATTTTAGTCACATTATTTGCTTACCTGGAATGCTCTACCAAGGAACTTTTTTTTTAATTTAACTATAAATTAACTATACATTTACTAGTTGAATAGCTACAGAGGATTCACTAAACATTACGAGCTATAAACTGGACTCTCCAAATACAGTGAAAGACAGACGGTACTAACTGTAAATATTATCATCTAACTCAACATCATGAAACAGGACCATCGGAATAAAGTGAAAAGGGCCAAAAGAGGCAAGTTAACCGTGTACAAGTAAATATAAATAATCTACTGAGCATTAACAACCATAAATTGTTGACATGTTTAGAATTAGTTGAAAGGCTGGTTGATGACAGTACTTAGACGGCTTGTATACAATTTGCAAAAGGGTAATTGTAAACACTTTATAATACTCATTGAATTTTACCTCATCATTTACAATGGTTTTGTTTTGGATTGCTGTGGCTGAACCCAGATCCACTATAATGGGAGTCCAAAAAGCCATTATGACACATAGTTGCATCATCTACTTACTAACAGAGCACCAATAAGTGCTAACAAATCTCAGAAAAGTAAATGCTTTCCCTGTCTTTCACCATGTTGAATGTGATGGATGTGAAGCTTAGACCACACCGAGAATTAATTCCAAAGATTTGCTTATTCAGTTCACAGTCTAACATAAAGACATTTTAGTTATTCTGTTTCAGTCCTTATTCTTCATCTGTGAGATGCTCTCTGAAACGCTACAACAAAGCCGAAAGGCTTTTAATTAGACGGGAACACGTTGAGCGAGAGGTGGTTTCATCAAAAGTTATAATAACATTACTGAGGAAACTTTTACCCTTCTTTGCGTTATTTTTTCATTATTGTGGTATATGTAAATTCATGCAGAGAAAATTACAAGGGTGCCTGCATATTTTCCCTCTGGTCACCTGATAGGTCCGACAAAATGAATTTGAATGAAACATATGGAAAGGCTGAGGAGCTACTACAGCAATATAAATTCTTAGCTGAAAGAAAGAGGAAGCTGTTTATATTAAAGATATACAAGTACCTTTATTTTTAATATTTATTTCTAAGTTATACACACATGCCTTCCCCAAGGGAGATGTACACAACAATGTAATTTCTCAAAATACAAAACATAATAGCAATTCATGATCTACTTATGTAAGGTAAATAGATAATGTAAAATGTCATTTTTGTCTAAAATTCAGAAACAAAAAATCTCTGCTTGTTGTTACAGTCATAATCCGTGAAGCAGCACATCAAAGTGTAAACTATAATAACTATATAATACTTAACGGTGAGTAAAAACAATACCAAATCACTTTAAATTTCACTGAGATTGCTGCAATAAAGCTTGTCAGACATAAAAAGGGGTCTCAGTCGCCCCAATAGATCCATTCAGCAGTGGCAGCAAACATGATCCATGTCTCAATACTGTCCTGAAGAGCATGCTGGGAGTCCGGCGCTTTAGCACCAACTAATTAGACCACCATAATATTAAGAGCTGCTGGAAGCAGTGCATCATGGGAAACGTTTACACTATTAGTTCTGTTGGTTCGTCAAAAATTTAATGGCTCATAGGAGTCACAAGGCAATGCTTTCACGGCTGCAATCTCTGTCATTCGTCTCCTCTGATGATTCTTCATAATTTAACTGGAAGAAAAAAAATTCAAATCATATGTAATTGTTACATCGCAATAGGGAAATAAAGCAGTATGCTACAAGGGGCTCCTCCAATTACTGTTCTCATTAAAGCAATTGAAATGACATGATGATATTATAAAACTGTAATGTGAAGGAGCACCGAGGCCTGCGCAGCAGTACAAGAGAGAGGAAATGACTGAAGAAAAACACACTGGGGCTAATGTGTGGGTGATATTCATATGATGGAAATCATTTCAATACTTTGTATTGCTGCTTGCAGTGATGAGAATCAATCTAGTTTTAAGACTTTGCAGCTGTAAAATACTTTCATCTGAAATACTTATTGAAAAGGCAGATTCATAATGACACTGACAGAACAAAATAACATGTTTGTGCCAGCATGCCAGCATGTATGTGTGTCTATGTGTGTGTATGTGTGTGAGCGCACAACATTTGCACTCGGGTGTGTGTTGGCCCTGTCTGCTACCAGGTTTAACGTGTCAATAGCTCCCCGCTTTAGCTTATTGATCCATCCTTCGTAGCCATGTGAACTTAGGAGAGGGGAGCTCGTGTTTCCTCAGACAACTGTGGCCAATCTGCCATGCACCCTAGTTTAGAAACCTCGGACATTAGAGAGGCCAGACAGTCATCTGGGGAGCAGCAGGGCTTGAGTCTGCGGTCTCGGAGGGCATGAAATGGAAAAAGGAGAGTATGTCAATAACGTACTGCCTACGCTTGAAAGTCCTCAGTCCACTGCACCACGTCTGCAGAGATTACCTCAGCTCACTATGAGTGCAGGAATGTGCAGCACAATTAAACAGTGATTATACTGGTGGTAAAAAAAAGTGATGGGTGTTAAGTACATATAAGACACTTAAAGGAAGTTCCACCGATGCTTGTACCTGTTCTATGCGTCAGTAGTGATTTATTTACAGGAAATTGATTACCAATACAGGAAAAAGGAAATCTTAAAATGCCATTCAATAAATGTTTTTAATACATGATTTTACCTATACACCTATATATTTTACCTAATGTGCATATAGATTTTTACAATTGCCTTTTTGGAAAATAGATTTCAATTTCAGTGTATTTGTGCAATGACAAGTAGGAAGCAAACCACGAGAGGGCATGTTGTTACAGGAAAATAATAAACAATGAGGTGTTGTGATGCAAACTAAAATGAAGTGGAGTTACCCTTAGCACAGTTGATTATTTTCCAAAAACAGCATGTCCCAAAATGTTTTATTCCTCTTATACTGCAGCAATTATTACAATCCCTGCTGAAAAAAAAATATAGAAACAATTACCGAAATTCTAATGGTTTTAGTAATGGGAATTGTATCGATTTTAATGGAAACTATAAAAGTCCTTGTGGGTCTATACTAGTAATGGGTTTTATTGGTGGCATGTTTATGTCTAGTGGAAACCAATACAAACTATTAAATCCTAATATGGCCCAAAACACACTAAATTTTTTAAGGTTTTAATGACATTTGTAGTGGAAACCATTAGGATGGTTTTTATTGAGTTTTTTTTTTTTTTTAGCAGGGATGTTTTACTTATTAACAAACACCATGTTGTACTTTTTATCCATGGAACATGTGAAACAAGTTAGTTCCTGTTATCACTTACATTATAGAAGCTATAAATAGTTGTTCCAGTACCAATCTTTCTTCTCTCCCTTGAATTTGATACGACAAAAAATTAAGTTTGTCACATTACTGATAAACGCCATCCCTCCTGAAGACTTTCTCAAAACGTAAAGGAACAGATCTCCATCTAATTATTACGAAATGCTGACACTGGAGACTCCTTTCAAAAATGCTAAATCTTCCTCACAGAAGCCGTCACCATATCAATGAATACACACATTTTTAAAAATCGTTTTACGGCTGGATGCCAGGTGATGGCGATGGTGACGGTTGTAGGTTACGTTTCTTCATTATTCCAATAGCAGACAAATGCAAAACGATAAGGAGAGTCGACGTTAACAAACAGAGATACTTGGGCAAAAGACATCAAACAAAACTGGTCTGCACTGGTCTGTTTGAAGATGGTAATTGAGTCCAGATGTGTGTAGTCAGTAAGCCGGTGAACGAGAACATGACTGTCTCTGTGGTGGTTTGGTGATGCAGTCCTCGGAGGCCATATTTGTAGGCCATTCTGTTCACTGGGAGTTGTAGTCAGCAGCTATGTTTTAGGTCGCTCTGTGTTACAAGAAGTGGAAAGCAATGCTAATATAATGTAACAGAACAAGCACATTAATATAAACCTGTGATTTGCCTTGTGATTTACTGCCAGAGCTGCTATTGTAGAAAATGAATCAACAGCTTCAGCAGATTTGAGAATTAGTGACCTAATAAAAACTACTTATTTCAGTCAAACACGTTTTGAGTATTTGGAGTCACAAACTTCTAGTCAAAGCTGTATTCTGTTACTAATTTACTGTCAGGTGCTTTTTGGGGGCATTTTGAAAAATGAGCCTCTGTGCAGCAACACATCAGCTTGACAGGAAATACGTTCACAATGAGGTACAAAGACATCAACAAGATGTCAGGCAGCTGTGGACATACTCTCAATCACTCACACATGGTAACTCAGACAGTAGCCCCTCAGCTTAGCTTTTTCATACCAACTGCCATTTAGCCCCCTACTTCAGTGTTATAAGTATACAGGATTGGCAGCTGCTTTAACAGCAGCACTATACAAGAAAGCCATATCTCAGTGTGTAGTCAGGATGCATCAATCATCATGTAAAATGAATAATGATACGATCTCTATTATAAAAAGAGAATAGGTATGCTGTTTTCAGTTACGAATGATTCATTCTGGCAAAACTGATTTTTGACAACCTCTAGCATAAACAAAAACAAAAATAGTCCTCCTTTTAGAGCTAGGACATTGGATATGTGTTATTCCAGAATATATCAATATATTATAATGATCTCTCTCTCTCTCTGATCTGATCTCTCTCTCTCTCTCTCTCTCTCTCTCTCTCTCTCTCTCTCTCTCTCTCTCACTCTCAGAAGTATGGGCAGGTTAGAAATAAATGGCACTCATATCTTATTAAAGGAATAATGGATATTAAAAGATGGTTTTATGTGTTAACTGTGTGGTACAAACTGCAAAGTACTGAGTAATTATTCTGCGTTAGAAGATGGACAATTATTAAGCAGATACTGTATACGTAAAGTACAAACACCACAGAACTTGCTAATTATTGTGTAAAAAGTACCATGTAATAAGGTCCAAGTAGTAAAAGAGTCAAATTAATGTCTGATAGGAATTACAAAAAAAAAAAAAAAAAAAAAAAAAAACATTTCAAGCTAAACAAGCAAATGATCTGTCCAACAACTTTAATTAAAAAGATATTATGCCAGTGGTAATTAAAACTTTTAGCTTTTTTTATTATGTGCTGCTGATTTCTTATTTCCTTGAAAACTTAGAAGTCTTAAAATGGCAATATGTTTGAATACTGAGATTCTGTTATAAATTTCAGCAAAATTTTGTTGAATTGTCTTAATATGTTTTTACCTGAAAATATTTACCAAGTTCTTTGATGCTTGAAAAATGTAGAACCCTTAAAGGCTCTCCAGTTGTCCCTCTGTGGGAACTTTGAAAGGTTCTCCATACCATATGAGAGTAAGTTTCCTTTTTGGGAACCTAAAAACAATCAATTTTTCAATGAACCCTTAAAGAACTAATGAAGAAGCTTTTTTTTATACTAGTGTACCACACACACCCATTTAATACATAAAACTTGTACAGTGTTCTAGTGGCCTTTAGTTAAATTGTCTTGCTACTTAATTTTTAGCCACCACATCGTACCTGTTAAATAACTAGACCGTTAAAGAAAGTGTTACCGGTGGGTGAAAGAACAGAAGTTTTCCTGAAAAAAGAAAGACATGATTGATCATGTGGATGATTGCCCCAAAATGGGGTATCCAGTGTGTATTTTAAAGACGCCCCCAGAGGATCATCATCTCCACCTCTGGTCACTGGCTCCTCTCAGTAATGCTATCCACATCAGAGACGGGGAACCATTGATTTAGCACTTAGCTCTCACGTCCCCCATGAGCGCTTATCATTTCTGGCCCCTAGCCAGAGTCAAGGCGTCAAAGTTACGATCGATTTGCCGAACTTTGAAGAAGCGGAAAGTGCCAGAAGGAGAGAAGGGAGAGAGGGTCAGATCTGTTTGCTTAAGTGACAGGATGAGGGGGGGCATGGTTGGGGTTCCAGGCCAAAGACCAAAGCAACAGATGGCATTTTCTACATCTCACTCTCATTTAATCATAGTGACTTGATAATAATATTCCAACAATTTTCAGGAAAGAGCAGGCTCCAAAAAAAGTCAAGAAGAATCAATAATAGTAAAAAAGGTTTTAACCCAAAAGCTGTGACTGACATTCAGGTCAATCCAATTAAGTTAAAGCAAAAATCAAAAGAATAAAAAAAGTTAAACATAATCCAGTGGGCAATGGGAGATTTAATGGGATTTTAAGGATTGTGCTCATGGTTTTTAGGAAGAGTTCTTATACATTATGTTTACCTGTTCATTTTGTAGGAAATTCTCAGAATGCATTTAACTTATAAACTGACTCTTGAGAACATTTTTGCGATGCAAGAATTTTAAGATGAGGTGGATATATAGTGTGTGTTACAATATCTCAATACTGTTAAAGAAAATATCTGCATCCATATGTATTACCTCCCATCTATTATTTAAACTCACTGTTTTAATAGCGTTTAAGGATAGGAGGAGGGTAAAAAAAACTTTAGTGTATGCTATGACTTATATATGACTTTTGACCTCTTAGGGTCATCAAACATTTGATCTATGTAAAATAAGCCAATGTTCTTGCCCATTAATGTTGAATTGGTTCCTAAGTGTCTCATTAACAGCTCCCTGAAAAAGTACAGGCCATTTGTTAAAACTTTTATCTAAATACAACATCTGCAGATTTGTTATTTCACATGCTGTTTTAGTTGAAGAAGCCTCTCTTCACTGTATTCCTGCTCACGCTGTATGCTAGTGGCTCCAGCGTCCTGCTTGCTATCCAGTTCCCTGGTGTCAGCCCACAGCCATTACTCTCCATAAAGGATGATGAATTAAAGGCTGGTACGGAGAGCGGCTGCAGTGCTGCTGTCTTACTCCCGCTCATAAGAATGATAAAGTGCACTGCATCATCCCAGAGCCCAAACGCTGCATATGCCTGAGGGCATGGGGATGCTGGAGGAAATCAAGTTTGAGAAAGACGGGGTTTACCGAGCCGGTGTTGCTTTAATCACGCACACTACAAAATGCACGTCTGAACCCCTTTTTGATCATCATATCTGACTATACATTTTAAGTTATCTACTTTCAGTTGTTTGTGCGTGTAGATTATGTGTAGACTATACACTGCAACATAACACCATGTACAGTAGATGTAGGTTGCATGGGATTACCTGACTCTTTATCTTTTCATTGTTAACAGAGGATCACGTTTCTCTCTTTCAGGGTCATAAACGATTCTTCCATTGTCAGTGTGTACAAGTCCTTCTCAGTGTGATTGACACATTCACAACACGTACTTAACTCCCATGCTTAACTCTTTTCACTGTCAAAGCTCTTTATAATAAATGATGGCGCCTCAGTCTGCTACTCATCTTCCAACCATCCATCACCAACCGAACAGTGCTTCCCAACCACCACATGCCTGCTTTATACCATTATTTGTCACTGAGATGATTAATCTCTTAAAATGTAATTGTCAGGCAAGCTGATACAGCTCCTCTTAGCACACTGATAGGGGTTCATGCCCCTGAGGAAACTTGAACTTGAAATGAAAAATCTGTTATGGGGTTCTGCTAAAAGCTGCTGTTAAATAAACAAACATTGTCAAAAAATAGGGATTACAGAAAGTTATATATCAGCTTAAGTATAGCATACCTTATTTGTCAGTCCTACCGTTCTACTTTTACTAGAGTAGTACTGTAATTTTGAAATGTAACCAAAATTGTTTTCCTCCCTCCATCATCAGTGCAAGAAATGCTCAGTTTTCTTTAACTAGCACCATTTTTTCCAGAATCTAAACGGAGCTGAGATGAAGTATTAAACTTCATATTAGTAATAAGGACTATAACCAGGCGAGTAAAACATTCTCTATACTGTCAGTGCTTTTTGATGCATGGCTTTCACCATAAACCTCATTTATCTTTGTCATGATCTGGAAACCTTTCATAGCATTATATCATTTTTTCATATTCAGCCTTTTTTTTTCCAGACGAAAGCATATTTTGTCTGTCCATATTTTGAGTGTCAGAAGCTGCTGTCAGATCATGATGGGGTTGAGACTCTGAGCTGAAGATGAATGACTTTTGCAAGTTTAAATCAACACAAGGTAATCATGGCACATCTTCTCTCTGTTTGTTTTTCTACTGATGCAAGATTGATGTTACATGTAAGTTATGATTAACAGAATACTTACACGTGTGATACTGAAAATTAATTTCTAGTGTTTTGCAAGATAACCTGTGTTTCCAATGCCAGTGCTTAGTAACAGTCAATAAGGTTTGTACCCTCCAGTTTCTCAGTAAGCTAACAAGATTTTTTTTGTTTGTTTGTTTGTTTGTTTGTTTGTTTGTTTGTTTTTGTGAAGAGAAAGTGAAACAGATTCTGGTAAGGGAACACTTGATTATAGCTTCAATAATTTAAGTGTCATGGTTGAACTGAATAACGATGCAGGACTACAATTCCCATCAGCCAATGCATCTCACAAAGTCACATTTGTATAGCACTCTTTGGCTGTGTATGAAATCCCGTACTGTGACAGTACATACTGAATTCGATGCAGTAACTACTGCACGGCCATTGAAACAGTATGTACTAATCAGTATGTGTGTGTATTATGACTACAATCCTGAACATACTACATCCGCCTTGTTGGCAGTGTCATGTGACCTTTGACCATCATAAACACAAAAATTTTAAAGGGACCACCAGATTAAAGCAACTGCACTAATGGCAAAATGCACATCGGCAAAGTTAACTGAATTAATAATGTAATGTGGGTGGGGTTAACAGGCTGAGGTAAATTCTTTGCCGTTAGCTTGTCCGGCTAAGACATGATGGAGATCACAAAAAAGGTTTCAAATGCTGTGACAACTGTTTTCTTGTTTAATCCCTTAACAAGTTAACAATTTATTTAGTTAATTTTTATCAAGTCATGTTTAACCAAGGTTAAATACTTAAAAAGAGGCGACATGCTGTCTTCCGCAGTTTTTTTCTGAGCTCGTCCACACCAGTCCCGTTGCATTATGGGATTGTTTGACTCGCATAGTGTCCATCGGTTGCACACTGCAAAATCTCGCCGGAAGCAGCATGCCATCTGGGTACTTGTTGCCTACAGTTTCTCGCCTATCGAGAATTCGGACATACTGCCCCTCTGGATACTGCTTTTTGCCTACTATGTAGTAGGGTAGTATGCGATTTCGGATGCAGCCTTTGTCTAGCGTCTGTTGTGAGTAGAGTCGTTATATGTTGTTGTAGCCATGCCACGATCATGTATATTTCATGCTTGTCTTGTTTATGTTTGTATGTCTATGTTACATAGTCCTAGTCATTGTTCACGTGTATCTCTTTAAATAAAATACTGGTATCCATCTCCAACCAATCCATGATAGCAAATTGCAGCAGAAACTAACATGTAATTATAAATAGTTAATAGGCACCGTGTGTTGTTCATTAATTAATTAAATATTATAATCATTGGCAATTCAATGCGGTGTACGTGGAATAAAACACTTATAAACTTTTGGGTGTTAACCGTCATGGATTATCTTCCTATAACATAGGCCACATTGTGCTTTATTACTTACTTGTTTACCTCAATGATCGTACCTATTATTCATATATTTTAATATTTCTTATATTGTATTAATTTTATTTCATTTTATAGAAAATCATAGTGATACTTTTGGGATACCTTTCCCTAAACTGGATCGGCAGTGTGCAAGGAATAGAAGGATGTCACGACATGATTGCATTCTTTTGACAAATTATGTTTTCTAACAAAGAAAATGTGTATCTCGTACAGCACAATTAATCTTCATTAAGTATTCGCTCTTACACAGAAGTATGTACTCATGTGTTTCCTGTATGCATACCATTCTGAACATCCTCAATCCTCAAGCTACACTAAAGAAGATGATAGATGACTGTTTGGGTGGCTACACAGCATTGTGCATATGTTTTCTTAAGCCTTAACTCTCAAACGCATGCAAAAGTCTTCAGGATCTCTGGGGTATTTTGAACTCTCTACCTTACCCAAACTGCTTACATATCTGTCTGGAAGTGACTTGTTTCCCTCAGCTCACAGGCAGGAAGAACAATACTTAAACTTAGATATCTATATGCAACAGAGTCACCCTAAGAGACCTTCATAGTGGTGTTGGCCAGAGCTTGACAGCTCTTTAAAATATTTCTGATTGCTTGTGAGTTTCCGGAAGTTTCTAAAAGGCTCAGTGAACCACACGAGAATACTTTTCCTGTCGGAACGACTGGATGACTCCATGTTTGCTCACGATCCCGTTTTTTAATGTAAATAAGCAGGATGTTGTGTTTTACTGCTTGATTTCCATTGCGCTACAAAAGCCACGTAGTAATCGTTTCTGTCTCTCGTTTGGCATGTGTTAATAATGAGCGGAGTGATGAGACTCAGGATTGCAGAGACAAAAGTACTTTGTTTAGTCTGCAGATTTCCTGATGACATCGCCTTCTACCTCCATTCTATCTCGATGATAGATGCAAAGCCTCATGGGATTGCCTGTAGCTCAAGCCGAGTGAATGGGAAAAGGAAGTCACTAGCTGTGTTGTGAGGAACAGTGTCTGTATGGCCACTGACAGCACGTCACTGATAACAGCATGAAGACAGCATTGTGCGCAGACAAGATGTAACACTCACTGTCTGTGGATAACTTGAGCAGACTTCCACTGAATAGCAGCAGAAGCAATAAACACTACGCACTCAAAGTAACACTGGTTTGACTGGTCTGAATTCTAATATCTCTGCTCTTCAAAAAGGATTTATTTAAAAAGGACGTTTGTTCTCCTTGATTGAGACTGGCTCCCCTGTGGCTGCCTTGTATATTTCTCTTATATGATTATAATTATATGATTCATTCGCTGACATTTTGGTATGTGATGTGCTGCGATTGGTTGTCTTCATGTGTCTGTTTTAGGTACCTGTTTTCCTTCCTCCAGACTCTCCCAGCATCCTTGCTGTCACAACACAGCGCATGTGGACAATGAAGATGGATTACACTACAGTTGTTGGGGGAGGGATGGATGGAAAGAGAGAGAAAGAGAGAGAGTGCAAGACAGAAATATTTGGAGTAAGGAAAAAAATTACTATCTTAGGTAAATAGCTTTTATAGCTCTATGAAAGCTTTGTTTCTCAGAATGACGCACGTGTCTCACCAACGATGCATCTTGATTGACCTATGACCCAGCAGGTTGTGGTCATGTGATCAGGTTACAGTCTTGCCTGAGGTGTTGAGAAGGCATGCTGGGTAAAAGCAAGATGCCCAATATTTTAATGCTGTAGCAAGGCCTGTCTCTGACATAATCTGGCTGTTCTGCACTCAAGTGCTGTTATTCCTCTCCTGAGAATGTTAAGCGACAGTATTCTCCTGGGTTTTAGCAGGATGGTCCATGCATTTTAAATATGACACTCTGATTTGATTGTTTTAAATGATCTTTCCCACTGCAATAGTTAACTGTAGAAAACTTTAGGCATCTCAAAAGCGCATTCCTGTTCGAGGATCTTCCTTCCCATTTACTAAATGGCCATTAATTTTATGTACTAATATTCACATTGATATAGTGTGGTTTATGATATTAGTGCACTACCATCCTGGTAAGCATTATTGTGGTTTTCTAATGATCACTTTTAATATACCGGCAATTAAGTGTCTACAGTCCGTAGAGGTTTTGCATGAAAGTTTTCATTTTTCGAGAAGAACCACATTCCCAGTGAAACCTGTTTTTATGCTTCATACATTACAGTCACGATAAGCCTCTTCAATAATATCCTCTGGTAGACGATCGACTCCCTGCCTTCACTCAAACCTGAGAAGGCAAATCAGAGCTGTCACAGTTATGTCCTTACATATGCTTCTTCTAATGCTCGCATGCTGCTGTGCTCTTATTTCAGGGCCATAATAAATACGAGACAGGGATTTATCATATTGTGGGACTGTAATGTGATTCAATTCATTTCCCGACTCACTGTTTAATGAAATGGAGTAAACATCTCAGGCAGGGTAGTTTTCCATGGAAAGGATGGGGAGATCGGGCCTACTGGAGAGCGCTAGTATTGTTTCTAATGTCTCCTTGTTTTTACAGGTGGATAAACATGACAGATTCATATTTGTAAAGAATAGCCTGTAATGTACTAGATTGCATTTGGTGTCAATCAAATACTTGCAACTCAGCAACTCTCTATCAAACTGTCTCTATCCGCAGTCAGAGAGATTGCTAGTGAGAGACAATTGTGATTGTGGCATGGAGATTTACAGAGAGAGAGAGAGCGAGAGAGAGAGAGAGAGAGAGAGAGAGAGAGAGAGAGAGAGAGAGAGAGAGAGAAGCTTTTAAAAGGATTTTGTCGGTTATTGACTGGTTGCACTCTTCTGCTAATAGCCATTTAAAGATTATAGGCCTGCTGGTGGGAATCAAGGCCTCCATTGTTCTCCTTATTGCATTCTGGCAGATGGGGGCTGACACAACAACACTCTCCCTCCCTGCGGGCACGCTCACTCTGCACAGCCCTCCATCAGCACAGCTCCTATTGAACCAGCCCTAATAACTGCCCATGAATTATTAATCTACATGTGATATTGAAGGCCAGGAGGAGGAGGAGAGGCGGACATGAGGAAGGCGGGGAAGGGGAGGGGAGGCCTGAGATTGGTGTGCAGGTGCCATGCCGGAGGATCTTCTGGTCCAGCCCAAACACTCCCAGGGTGACTCTTTCTCGGAACATATTGGGCATTCCGATAACGGAGCCTAGCAGAGATAAAATATATATTCATTAAATGTCAGTGGGTTGATGAAATGAGAGCGATCCATTAGAGGCTGGCCCAGGCAGTAGCGGTGAGGGCTAATGTTTCCCGGTTGTTCAAAGAGGCCAGACCGCTTTTAGTGCGACCGATGGTGCCACGGGGAGCAAAGCTTCTCATCTGGGAAGTTGGGTTAGCAGGGACTACTCTTAAAGATCAAGAGGGACAGATGACCTGGAGAGAGATGAAAACAGTTCAGCTTGTGTTGTGCTCATAGGATAAATATAGCAAAGGATTTTGGGACAGTCCCACTGTAACATTTGAGTTAGCTTGGTGAAAGATCACAGCGATTACACGTTATTTGGTTTTTACATTAGTCCTTCATTCCTCTAAGGACTCTTGCACAGTTTCACAAAGTCAGAAGAGAATATTGTTGTGGAATTACATGGCCAGTGGCAAATCTATTTTCATATTCCCCATTATTCAAAATTCAATATGCACACGGTTTGATGAATTTGATTTTCTCTGAGTCTAAATTTAGAGGAAAACAATGAACAATGCCTGGAGAATCCTCTGCAAGTATTCATTATGAAAGGAAAGGTTTATTTCCTAGACAATGCTTTTCACTCTTGGTCCTTCTAGTTTAGATAAAGCCGTGAAACATTTATTTAGCTCTCGCTATTTCTCCTATAGAAATTAACCCACACTTAATTTTCAGTAATCCTTTGATATATCCATGACTCCCTGCAAAATAAAATATGTTTAAAGTAGTAATCATGAATAAATTTATGCTCAATTGATCACCTAAGACCTTATAATATCTGGACATCTCCAAAGTGTTCCTTGGGTCTAAGCTGCTAGATATCTGTGAGCCAGATACTTAAACTCTGTCAGCAACAACATGAGAATTAAACCGCAGCACAGGCCCCAAAATGTCTCGTATCTTTGCTTAGCCTGACTTTGGTTCAGTGCCCACATTTCACTCCAGAGAGAGCACAGGAAAGGAAAACTTTAATAACATTCTGGAGTTTTGCCAGAGTCAAGACAAATGGCCTTGGACTATATCCAGTGAAAATCAACATTTCACCACTGGCATTATTGCTCCCTTTTTTCATACTTAAGGCAAATGTTGCCAAACATGGCACTTTCTGTACATACAAACGGGTTTAGATGGAAATACAAGGAGGGGAGACCTGAAGGAAATTGAAGGGAAACAACGGAATGTTTTGAACCAGAGACCAAATGAACGTAGGTTATTTGCATATACAGTAAGACCCTCGGATGTATGCTTTGATTAACACCACTGAAGCTGAGAGAAACCATACATCATTGCTGCTACATGCCTGCCACTATCTTCTTCTTCCTTGTCATTTATAAGAGACTTAAATGACTGGACTCTAAGACTGTAAGATACTGATAGTGTCCTACAAGGTATTTGCTTAATGTCTAAAAAAAAAATTATGTGCAACATATTTGTTTATGATACTAATCAAATCAGCTATTGATACCATCAGATCTCAAAACAGATCCAAAATGCAAATAGGGAAAAGTGCTGAAGGTGCAAAAACAGCTACTGGAAGCTGTTTTTCCTTAAGGAACATTGTTTCAAATATGGGAGCAAAGGAAAAAAGGGGGAGGGCAACTGAGCGAGAATGAGCAGGGATGCCTGCAGGGCAGAAGTAACAAAAAGCACCCCAAATAAGTGCGTAGGGGTGGAATCAGTAGCCAGCTTTTTCAAAATGAACCATCTGGGTACATAAAAGAGGGGGAGAAAGACAACAAACAAAAGCATCAGGGATGCCAGTGAGTGTGTCAGCCCTCCTCATGTCTTATATCAGTAAGTGCGGGAGAAAGGAGAGGGAGGTGTTACTACTGAAAACACACAGAGAGAGAGAGAGAGAGAGAGAGAGAGAGAGAGAGAGAGAGAGAGAGAGAGAGAGAGAGAGAAAGAAAGAGAGAGAATCTGGGGGGTTGAATGGAGCTCTTAAAAAGACCTATATCCCCTAAAGGCAGAGCTCAATGCCAGAGGAGTCATGGGGCCCTGCAGGCTGACAGTCATCCAGCCTAATGGGCCTGGCTGTTTACTCTGCAAAGCCGGGAGTGGATTAGAGGGGTAATTAAGGTTAATGATCCTCCCGCTTCGCTCGGGTGATCTGTGTTCAAGCACCGCAGGGTGCATGCTAACGCTAACGTTAAGCCGGGCCACTGAGCAATACACACTTATCCTGACACTGTGTCAACTATTATTGAGCGTGTCACAAAACTGCACGTGAAGACATAAAATGCTAGTGTCTATGGTTTTTACATGGGAATGGTTTGTTTGTTTTCTGAATGTTGCCTGATCAGCAATGATGTGTAAATATAAAACACTTTTAGTAGTCACTCTCTGATTACTGCCATCTAGTTTAATATTCAAGTTAGAGGTTTTATTTAAAAACTTATGTGACTAATTTAACAATGTTTTACCTTTATTACAAATTATACTAATTATAGCATTTTAAATAATGCATAGTGCTTATTTAAAAGAAATACCTCACACCTCCAGGTTCGATTCCCGCCACGGCCTTGTATGTGTGGAGTTTGCATGTTCTCCCCATGGTGTGGGGGTTTCCTCCAGGTACTCCAGTTTCCTCCCCTAGTCCAAAGACATGCATAGTAGGCTGATTGGCATGTCCAAAATGTCTGTAGTGAATGTATGTGTGAATGTGTATGTGATTGTGCCCTGCGATGGATTGGCATCCCGTCCCTGGGTATACCCTGCCTTGTGCCCCATGATTCCTGGGATAGGCTCCAGGTTCCCCACGACCCTTTAGGATAAGCGATATAGAAAATGGATGGACGGATGGATATGTTTTACTTTATTTTGCATTTAAAAACAATAATTGTATTGTTTATTGTTTAATTTTAGCAATGCAGAAACTCATTATTTATTGTAGACTTTTGCAGCATATTTATTTATTTTAAAAATAAATGTTTTAATGGTTAAGAAACGGTTTTTCAGATATTGCCAAATATCAATTAATATAGTAAAATGATGCCATCCAAATAATTAATGTTTCTTTTATGAAGTTATAAAAGTTTTGCTTGAAGTCTGCATGGCAGACATCTCATATTTTCCTCACAGATATATGAGATTACATTGGGAGAGAGTGATCTCCATGGATATAATCTTTGGCATAAATCATCTTTAATGTAGCCTCAGTTATCTAATTATGTTGCATTGCATAGTACATGTAACAAAAGGCCCTGCCATCTCTGAAAGGAAACATGGTCGTTTTTCACTGTATAAGCTAATCAATTGAATGGGACATCAAAAAATGAAATTTGAAGCGCCAATTTTTTGCTCTTACTCCTCTTTGAAACACCACAGTAATAGCAACAAAGTGCTTTTTTGTCAAAAGTGTACTTTCTGAGAATGGAGTGAGGGCTCGGGGCATCACATTTGAGCGTGTGAATGACGGGACACATCAGGCCTAAGTGAATTATGACCCTGTTAAACTGGGTTTTAGTGCCATCCATAGCAGACACATTTTCCTGCTTTTTCCTGTAATTTTTGAAAGCCTTTTTGCTGTAATAAAATATCACTTTTTCCTGCATTTGTGCATTAAACGTCCATTGTCTTCCCTTCTTTTTTCCTATGATAATCACATTGAGTCTTGCTTCCCCCTCTAACCCCTGTGCTCCCTCTGTTAGATCACTTTTCTCTTGTAAAGATGACACTTGGGCTTGCGAATTGTTCTTTCTCTCTTTGTCTTGTCCTTGCTCACTCACAGACATGATATGTTATGATGTCATTGTCATGAAAAGTGTTGCAGGAGGCTGTCGCAAAGTGCTCTAAGGTCCCATAAACCTGCTGTTTACACATCATGCCCTGAAACCAGGTCTTAAACAGAGACATGTCCATTGTTGCGTTGTGTCTCGAGGCACATTTTCAAATTGTCTGTTAACTGCTACCAGCATGCTATCAGTGGCAACATTTGTAAAGCTCTGATGTCCCCTCCAGGTCCTGTTATGGTGAGATCAGAACATATTCACCTTTATGCCTTACAACCCACAGGCTCCCACCAATGCTACCTGCTGTTATTAAGTCGTGGAAATATGACAGCTGGTGAAGAGGCGACCGCTGAGCTATGGAAACCCAAATGTGTATGGCGGCAATCAGCCTGGTGTTAATTGTTTGCAAATGAGAACTGGAGATCATTAAAAAAAAAATGGATGAAAACAATGATTACTGTTTGAATTATGCAACTTAATTTCCCTTGCTGCATGACAAACAATCAGTAGTGCTTAAGAACGGGTCAGAGTTTTAACTGAAAGTCTTATTTCACCCAAAGATAACACTTAAACAGCCCATTTATCACTTTACCCTGCACTGAGTGCAGCATCTTGAAGCCAGAGGCAGCGCAGCATGTGTATCTATAACCTCAGCCTTATCACCTGCAGTCATTTCCCGATTCGATTCATCTTGTCAGCATGCTGTTGTCACTCCTGAGCTGAATTCAATCCAAGCATACACTAAGAGATGGCTTTCTCTGAAAGAAGCAGATGAAAGTGTGCCATCAGGCAAAATCATCTCTAGAAACTGGAGATGATGCAAGGGAAGCGTAAAGCTGAAGGGTGAGGATGCATAGCCACCTTGATACCAAATATGAGTGGAAATAGCATAATATAACTTAAAATAAAAAGTAAAGTAAAGCTAATGAAACAGCTAATGAACAGTAAAGCAAATGGGGGGGGGGGGGCACACACCAAATAGCTCTAAAAGAAAGGTTCACTTCAGAAGAAAGGAGCTTAATCAAATGGTGAAACTAACAGGCCAAATGCCCAAAGGATTTCTGTCAGACTGGACCATTGCTTCATTATGTCACTGACAGCAGCTGCAGGTGTGACTGTCACACCTACTCCTCCTCCTCCACCTTTGAATCTTCCTGCAGTGACAGCGAGATATCAAAGGCTGCAGCATCCCGTTCTCATCACCATGGTCACCATACCGCCTCTACCTCTAGCACTGCTCAAGGGTCTGGCAGCAGCAGCAGCATCTGCTGGCTTGGATCAGACAAACACAATAAACAACAAAACACACCCACATTTCATCATCTCCAGGTTCCTCTAAGGAGATCAATGTACCTGTCAGTCACTTTAGTAAAGAAAAGCAAATGCAAATTTTTTTTTTTTAATAGTCTGTAAAATAAATGGCAAAAGTCCCACCTGGGTAAATGTTGTGAAAACTAGAAAACTAAAAAAAAAACTAAAAAAAAAAAAAAAAATATATATATATATATATATATATATATATATATATATATATATATATATATATATATATAAATAAATAAAATCTTATCTGGAAAACTTTCTCTTAACTAAAAATACTGCAAAAATGTGCACACTGTGAGTAAGAATTCGATTTGATTGAAGTCAGATATAAAATTAGATGCAGGGAACTGTTTAAGAATTCCTCTTTATTGAGTGTTCCACCCAGGCATTAACAAAGAAAAGATTCCTAGAAAATTCGGTGTTGCAGAGATGCTTGTGCTGGTATGGAAGTGGGTAGGAGACAAATTAGTGTAAATGATGTCTGAGCTGCCACGAGCATTGTGTGTATGAAGCGCATGAACAGGACTCAGAAATACCTGCATCAGCTTGGTAATCAAATCCTGCCCTTCACAAGAAAGGCTAAGTGAAAGATTCTCTCTCCAGGGAGAGGACTACAGGAGTTCTCATTCTTAAACGATACAATGCTGCAAATGGAAGTTTGATGGGCTATTTGTACACAAGACAAGAGAACTTCTTTTATGTGCTGAAAGAAACAAAGAAAGAATAAAAATCACCCAAGTATATTTAAATCACCTAATGTATATTTTAATAAGCATTAGATTTTACAAATATGTATTTGGTAATAAATAGTGTATTTTATTATTATTATTATTATTATTATTATTAGTAGTAGTAGTAGTAGTAGTAGTAGTAGTAGTAGTGGTGGTGGTGGTGGTGGATTGTTGTTGTTGTTGTTGTTGCTTTTATTATTCTGTATATAAGCTATTTCTGTAAAGCTGCTTTGAGACAATGTCTATTGTAAAAAGCGCTATACAAATAAAATTGAATTGAAATTGAATTGAATTATTCATTAATCATCCATTCATTTTCAGTAACCACTTTTTCCTGGTTAGGATGGTGGTAAATACAGAGCCTATCCTGGGAACAGTGCACGTGAGGCAGGAATACAACCAGGACTATCATTATTATTGTTATTGTTGTTATGGTGTTATTAGTATTAATACTATTATTCACTCATTCATTTTTCAGTAGGCACTTTATGCAGGGTTGTGATGTATCTGGAGCATATCCTGGGAACACTGGGCATGGGCATGAGGAATACAAACAGGATAGAATTGTTATTATCATTGATGGTTGTGGTGGTGTCGGTAGTATTAGTATTCATACTAATACTAATTCATTCGTTCTTTTTCAGTTTTGATGGATCTGGAGCCTATCCTGGGAATACTGGGTGCAAGGTGGGAATACACCCTGGATGGCATTATTGTTGTTGTTGTTGTTATAAAATAACACTGAATTACGCCACCCTAATGCCAGACCCATGTCACCCTTATAAAAAGCGTGTATTTAAAATGTTATGCTAATAACTTTTAATTCAATAATTAACCAACCCTGCGCGTGAATGTGAGAAATTCGCCCATGGCTACGCTTTAATGCGACTGTCTTCCTTTTAAAAGTTTAATTGAGCAACGAGTTTAGCTATTAAAGCGTATGTAAACAAAACACTACATCATCGTACTCAGCGGCCTAAAATCATTTGCACCTCAGATGAGCGGACAGTAATAACCTTTCATTCTCTCGTTTGTCAATTAGTACCGGCGGAGGAGAGGAAACAAAAAAAAAAACCCGTCCAGCTGAGAGCGCGCAATAACGTGCAGCTGTGCTAAAGAATTCGGTGGCTTTATTACTCGGCGACACCGCGAGACAGAGACATATTTCAGTCAGTGGCAGCTTAATGAGGTCGCCCCGAATCCACAATCTAAATGCCAGGAAGTCCCGGAGGAGCGCGCGCTCCTGTAGCCTGCACGGGATTACGAAAGCAACACGCGCCACCTGACGGCCAACGCACACACTTCCGCTTTGAATAAAACATCCAGCTTTTATCACGGATTTATCTCTTAGTTAATCAGTGCCACAGTTACACTCTAACGGCCTTATCTCTTTAAAAGAACGTGTCAGTTTAAACCAGGAAAAATAATAAATGACGGCACAATTAATAGTTGATTATTTTAGTGTCTGAGAATTAACTGAAATGTCTTTAGACTTTATTCCAATTAAAAACATATGAGTACATGACCATGCAAGTTAACAGCGCTAAAGGTTCCTCCTGCAACCTTACTAGCCGACTAGTTAGGTTAACTAGCTAATAGTTTAAATACGATTTGGATCTAACTAACTAAACTAACTATCTTCATTGTCCTATCTCTTAACAGCAACATATCTATTTTAAAAAACAAACAAACAAAAAAACATAGCAATTTGAACTATTTTGCTAACATCACTAGCATAAAAATGAATCATTTCCGGGTGTCACACGTCATCAGGCTTTGCACTTAACCGAATTCATAAAAATGCCACTGTTTTAAATAGAAAAAATGACCTTTACAGTCTGATAAAAGATATCAATCTGTGTCATCAGAAACAGACAGCTAAACTGAGTTAAGGTTAACATTAACATTTCTCTCTCTCTCTTTTAATACTTCGGTGTAAGTGGCATTTCAATGGTTTCACTGAGAATTATGTGTGATCAAGTGTTAATACTGCTTGTTGGAACAATGATGAACTTCTTGAAATGCTCCATGCACTGAATGAAACATTTCTAAATTCAGAACACATGAGAGTCAATAGCAACATGAGTAGCTTTCGCTTATCTATATTCACACTGAATCCATTTACTAGTATGTTTTAAAATGTCTTCATTAGACTATCTGGACGTGTTCACTAAAAGTGCCTTTGTGATATTTTGAGCCAATATCTGTTGGCTTCCTGAGATTTCAGGCATGTGCTGTTATAGGTTACTAGTCCTGATTCTGATCTACGCAGCTCATTTTGTTTTAGACACATAATACTGGATAATATGTAGGTTTTTATTTCACAAATAGCCAAGTTTGGTATGGGTAAAGTTAATTCAGACTGTACAGACTAGAATAACTGTTTTCCCTGAGAGTTTCCCTAGCTAGAGGGGTCAAGCTAGGTATTGGGTAACTTAACCCTGCACTTTACTGAGCTGTCCATTATTAGCAGATTTCTGCCCATGAGCTTTGACCCTGCCTGACCCCGGCACATGGTGCTACTGACCAAGGGATCTGAGTTCTGCTAGCCTTCCACCTTCCATCCCAACATCAGCTCACACTCTCATCGGAGAGGGAATCATTAAGCCGGCTTTGAGAAAGAGGGCCAGGGGAGAGCTTTACTGAACCAAACACTATCATGAGAAAGAGTGTCCGTTCTAATATTCACAGATACTGTTACACGAAAGTGAGAATGAATCATCTTTTAATTGCATTCTCTCTTTCCCTCTGTTTTTTCTCCATCCACTATCCCCCTTTGCCTCTCCCTTTTTCTCTTTCTCACACACACATATATCAGCATACAGACACACACTCCATTCTTCTCTCTCTCTCTCTCTCTCTCTCTCTCTCTCTCTCTCTCTCTCTCTCTCTCTCTCTCTCTCCATTCATTAAACGCACATCCATTGGAGAATAAGAGCACTCTATTTTAGACTGGGATTCATTTTCAATTAACCTCTTCAGAAGATGAATCTGAGAACCACTTATTTTAAATTATCCATTTATTTTAAAAGTTCAAGACGGATCATTTACCTGGGCACTTTGTCAGCCAGCCATAAAAAATCCCTCACCTGTCACGTGCATCTAAAAATAAAAGCCACACTGAAACTTTAGATAAGCATTTAAGAAGGGCAGTGTTGCTTTCTCACCCTGGATGTCTCACACTCTCAGCCAGCCGCATCAGCCGAGGAGCCAGCAGTGTTGAAAGCTAACACCAGACTGCTTTGCTGGCTCCCCTTTGCTGTTGTCACCTATCTGAGCTCTAGTGAGCGATCACCTGCACAGTCAGGATCCCGACTGAAACAGATTGAATTCTGATTGATTTCTGCCTGGGAAAGAGGGGGAGAATTTAAAGGTCTTCCTTTTTAATTGGGTATTTGGTGTGTGCTGATGAGAGGACTGTGTCCGTCCCTGGGGATACTTTATGGGGCAATAATGGCGCTCAGCTACAGCTTCGTCTGCTCTCTCTCTGGAAGGCCATAACCCTGCATTTGTTCTGAGTGCTTTTCTATTATGCATTGATAGTTGAGTATCAATCAATATGGTAGAAGGAAACAGAAAACCTAGTGAAACCAACTTCTTAAGTGTAAAACGGCTCTTAATACCAGAGCTTTCAAACAACTTAACCTCAGTGCTTTTTTGTGTCTTGCTCTGCTGGTGGGTCTCTTTGAGATGACAAATATGGAGACAGTGATGGTTTACTTAGTACAAAAAGAGAGGGTTCAGAGTAAGTGCACAACAAGATAGTGTTTTTCGGCTTTTATAGAGTTGTTGATGTATAGACAAATACAAGCTCACATGCAAGTACACACACACAAAAGCACAAGTGACTTTTTACAGCCGATGGACTTAATAACACAAGCAGAAGTAAATCATACTGTATGATGACATGAAGAATGAGATGAAAGCTGTGTGAATAAAACTGCTAGCATACCACAAGCATTACTTTGCAAAAAAAATCATTAACTAAGTCACAAATCCGTTTTTACACTTTTTCTTTTCTCTTAAACTAAATATTAACCATGATGTCAAAACAAAAAAGCATTTACATAAGCTTGATCAATTTGTTTTTTTTTAAATGAATATAGAAACATACAATAAGTGTTTATTTACAGTGCTCAAATAACAGGTAATTTCTCAAATAAGACATCAGCTATTTTACAGAAGTGATGATGCTATGCAGACCTGAAATGTGGTTAGAACTTTGATCGATGGAAATGTTATATCTTACAAATACATATATCCACTTGGTTGTCCCTCATAATCTTCATCATCTTCACTCTCAGCTTCATTGATAGATGTGCTGTGAGCTTCATTTATTTTTTTAGGAAGCTCTCTGCCCCTTTGAAACCCTGAAAAATTTGAGTAAGTAAGAATTACAGCTGTTGTCATAAAAAGCAATAAAAAATTAAGTGTAAATTTTTCCAACAGACTAACACACAAGTTTAAAAAATACTCTATGCCCAGCAGTTTCAGCACAAGTAATATATATATATATATATATATATATATATATATATATATATATATATATATATATATATATATATATATATTTCCGTGGATCTCCTGTTTGACCCTTTCATTTTGGTTCTATAAACATTTTTCATAATTTCATTTTTTTGTAACAATACTACTATTGTTTTGTCCCAAACATCTCTCAGGGTGTTATAAAGCTCAGCCAGTAGGGCCAGGACTGCATTGTGTCACCTTTCTCCACTGCCAAGAGTTCCCAGAGTTCATTGCAGTGGCGACATTCCGGGAAACTGCAAGTTTGAAGGGGGTGGGGGGTGGGGGGTTGCCTGTGGCTCAGATAAGAGGTGGATAGTAGAGATGCAGACCCCCCAGAGAAAGAGATAGTAACCAGACAGTCACACCAAAAGCCTGCCACATAATACACACATCCCTCCACCCCCCATCATACAAATCTCACTCATCTCCGTTCTCTCTCGACCTCCTGTCATCACTAATACTGTGTTCTTTCAAGAGAAAGTCTGTGACTGGTGTAAAGCTATCTGCCATTCTGTGGGATTTCTCGGAAAACCAAGTTCACCTTTACTCAGGCAGAGATGATGGGTACAGATAGTTGGGGCTCAAAATCGATTTGGCTTCTATTGTTGATTTTCATGCACGTCTTTTTCTACCACAGTCCAGACCACAAAAAGTGGAAATGACAGGTCACTGACATTTGTGGAAAAAGGACAAAGTGTGCTACTTCTTGCATTATGCTTTCAGACTATCAGGACTGTAATCCAATGTTGTCTCAGGTCTTGTGCGGCCACAATCTTAAAGAGAATGTTTTCCATCTTCTATCACACCAAATTCAGTCCATAAATAAGTAATGAGCATGAATTGGATGACTTAAATGAGGTAGAATTTTATTTCGGGTCTGACACCCCTATTTTAGAGCATTGCTGTTAGTTATTGTTTCATTTTATTTTAATTTCATAACAAGTTCTTTGAAGTTGTTTGTTTTCATTTTCTTTAATTATATTTAATTTCATTTTATATTTGTAAGAATACTTTTGTACTTCACCTTTTATTTTATTCTTGTGCATTTGATTATAATACTTTTTTTAATTATTACAATAGCTCGTAATCCTAATTAATAATCATTTAATTTTCACAGCTTGATTGCATGCATGAAAATAAATAAGTAAATAAAGTTTATTATTGTTCATATATTGTCATTATTTTTTCAGACAGATGTAGTTTTATTGTAAAACAACAAGTATAAGGCTAATTAAAGTGGAGTGCTTCCTTTCAACATTAAACTATTGTGTAAATAAATAAAAAATCCTACATTATTGTGCTGCTTCGTGCATTCCTTCCTATATTATTTTGTACATGTTGACATTTAATAGTATGTTGGAACCCAAGTTTGGTTTGTAATCAATGCTAATTAAAATGACAGTGTACCAACTTTTTAGTCATACAAAGTCTGTTCTTAGTAATTTACCAACATATTTGAGGAAATTGTTGATATTCCTGAAAGTTTTTTTTTGCTCTCAGTGCACCTGTGCATTATTTGTACAGTAAAAACCTAACAGCCATGTGCTCCCTAGCCTCATTCATTATTTAACTAATCTTTTGCTTTATTTTTACCAGTTGCCTAGCAACAGTGTTCTCACAATTTTAATCAGTTCAGTGACAATCGTTTTATTGTTTATGAGTGTGGAAGACCAGTCCTTAAATGTCTGTTTTCTCAGGCAGTTGACCTTTCACATCACTTGTTAATGGCTTTCTGTGTGTGTATCAAACAAACCTCTGTGTATAACGTGTAATCTTGCGGAGGCAGACGTTTCACCGAAGGTGTTCCTGGCAGCACATGTGTACACCCCTGCATCATCAGGGCCGACCTTGTGGATCTGGAGCCATGCAGTGAGCTCAAAACGCCGCGGGCCTCCATTCGCCTGTAATTACACACAAACAAACCCACCATCTGTATCTGTAGCTGTGAAGCTGTGTGAGTATACATTCTTTGTTTAAAGGTCTATAAGGATAGAACAGTGCCACTATATATAATGCAATATATATATATATATATATATATATAAAAAACTATATATAATGCAATATATATAAAAAGTGTCTACATACCTGTATGGCTCTGTTTGAACCCTCAGAAGCAAGGAAAGTACTGTCTCCCTCTTTCTTCCACTGGATGGAGGCCACTGGGTATGACGAAACTTCACAGGAAAGCAGGATGTTGCTTCCTTCCAGAGCGATGATGTCACCCGGCGCATAGGTGATGACTGGCTCTACAGAGTTAACACAGGACAAAAATTGGTCGTTAATGTTGGATTAAAAATGAACACAGGCATGCATTAAAAATGGACTCTGGTCCCTTTTGTGCTAAGCGAGCACTCTATCAATTCCCAAAAATCAATGACACCATAAAGGAAGAATTACGTGGAGCAGGAGAAATATGAGGGACTGAACAGCTGCTTATGCAGACTATATATAGTTTCATAGATTTGAGACCAATGAGCTTTTAACATTTATAATGAGCAGTGTCGGAAGTTTCGAGGGTTTAGGGTAACTGTATGGTCTATGTATCTCCATTAATATATAGTGGCAGCATGTACACTGCAGCTTTGCTATTATTTATAAGACTGCAGCTGAGAGTGTGGAAAAAAACAAGAAGGATACACGATGAGCGTCTAAAATAAAAAAATATATATTTAAATTGATGTATTCATTATTTCAATGCGGTGACAGTTTATAGACAATTGTATCTGTTGTTAAAGTAGTAGAAAAGAATGTGGCACACAATTCTTGGCTGTGAAAAACTTAATTAGCATCTATAAGACATTAGAAGGTATAACAAAGCCACTTAGCTTTTATTACAATCACAAATTTACTTTAGTTTGCTATAGTTAACAGAGACCTTGAAAATCGCATGCAAGCTGAATGACGACCCACATCTGACCCATTGCACTTGAACTGACAATAAACTCTTACTTTTGGCCTTTTTGACCTTTATAAAAGAGATGTACTCACTTGCTGTGCAGGGTCCATGATGTGCTACCATGACCTTTTTCTGCTCACCCAGCCTGTGCTGCACTGCTCGTAGCTGGCATAAGTTCTCATAGGTCTTCCCATCTGTTCCGCACAAAATTTCCTGCTTGGTGCACACACACACAGGCTTGGGGTCTGCCTTCATTGTGGGGTCCCTGCGTGGGGCTTTACAGCGGAGTCCCTCGGCACACTGACCAAAAAACATGGACCCAGTCCTGGGTTCAGGGTCACAAAGCTCACCCTCTCCATTACCACATTCCCAACAACACCCGCACAGGTCCCGGACCTGACCCCATAGGCAGCTCTGGAGCAGCCTGGCATCTGGGCACTGCTCACGTTGGCACTTTGCTGGACATCGCTGGCCTGGCCGCATGTCCCTCTGCCAGTCTAGATGCCTGAGGTGTTCTAGGGAAAGAGGCTCAGAGAGGGAAGCTAGCAGTAGTGCTATCAGCACCAACAAATATGGCATCGTAAGTTCCCCAGGTTGCATTTGTTGACAAACAGCCGAAAATCAAGTCAGTGTTTTGGAGATCTTTGCTGTGTCTCAAACAGCAGCAACTCCTTTCATCTCGCTGCTGGCAGACAAGCTCTTAACAGAGATGAGTGATCCTTAGCAGGCTGCAGACTGTTGGTGTCAATAGTTGGCTGCAGATTTCCTGCAGCCTAAAGTAAAGCCGCTTATCTGCTTTCACTCTTCCAGCCTAAACTCTTCCTATAAACAGAGAACGGAGATGTCTGTCTTCACCCGCAGCCTAGACAAGAAAGGGAAAGGAGAAAACTTAGAGGGGAGAGTAGGGACCCTTCTTAAATTGCAGGGTGCTACCTCAACATGCAAGAAAGGTGTGATTATAGACCTGCAGCAGCCAATCACAATGCTTAGTGTTGGGGGGGAAGGGGTGCATGGGCACTGGTCCAACCTGAAATGTAACAATCAGGAAAAGTAATAAATTCAGCCCAACACACCTGGTCCTTAAAGATACCCGATTACCTGCAAGCTTTGGGGCTTTACAGCTCTAAATGTACCAGTACAAATATGATTATATTGTAGTCACGTCATAACCTGCATCTCTTGCATTTTCTTAGATAAGCAAGTCAAATGGACGATTTAATTTGTGTAGCTATTGTGATCTTTAAAACAGATATGATAAATCATAAAGCAGTAATGTAGTAATAGCAAATTATGAATGATTGTAGCATTCTTTTACACTTTCTTGCACCTTGAGATATTCAGAAAAACATGTTGCTTTCTTTCAGTTGTATTGAACACAGCTCATAGACTTGAGTAATTGAGAAGACATTTATCCCTCATCTCACTAATCTCTGCATTCTACCTGCAATTCTCACCTCTCCCTGTTAGAGCAAAACAAACAATTAGGGGGCCATTAAGGGCCCATTGTTAATTGTAAATAATCCATCATTAATATTGATTAGCTGCAGTGAGTAGCGCTCATTCAGCCCATGCCTCCTAATGAGTTGGTTTTAGTGGGGCTAATTGCTTCAGGCCATCTCAATGGACTGCTGGAATGAATGGACTGCTTCAATGCATTGTGAGAGAAGCTGCAGGTAGCTTTACACTGAGCTATGGCCTAGCATTGTAAGAAAGGATTCGAAACAATCAGAATGTATTTATTATTTACAACATGGAGACATTGATTCCTAATGCATGAATGCATTTTCACTTTAATTCATTTACAGCAAAGTCAACAAATCAACAACATTTATTCATTTTAAAAATCTATCATGCTTTTAGAAACATTATACTGTTTAATGTTACATATTTTCTAGTCCCTGGCATTTTCTTGGTTTTGCTTGTTCTTGTCAACTTGTCAGCGGTGTGTCATGATGGTTAAAAGTAGGCCTACTTTACTTAGTAACATGTACTTACATTATGAGTACATTTTTGCCCAAGGCAAAGCGTCTTTGGTTGTCAGCCAATGATCTCTAAATATCAGCAGCTTCTTGAGAAACAAATGTTGCTCGTGTGCTTTCTGTGTAAAGCAGTTGCTTTCCAATGTATGACTAATCATGACATTTTTCTCATTGTATAATCAGTATTATTATAAAATAAAGTAAAATTATTATTAATTTTTTTTTTTTTTTTTCTTTTACATTTTTGCCTGAAATGATGAGCAAAATATACTCTGGATATATCTGTACTAAGATGGAAGATCAGACTTTTCAATCTTCAATTCAATTTCCATTTGCTTTATGTTTGCCCTTGCTGCAGTATTGTTTCATATTATTGAGCATAACTGAGAAGGAAACATGATCCATAATATAAATCCATAAACACTCTCCATAATCTGATAGTGATACATGTCATGACTAATTGTTATTAAAATATCTTATGGGTTTTACTAGATAGTGATATTTATGCATATTTAAATGTGAGCGTGTAAAATGTGTGCAGGTTTAAAGCTAAATATCAGTTACTGTATCAGAACAAACAGCCTGCATACACATTATTTAGGCATACAAAACGAAAACATTGCAGTTTATTATTATTGTTGTTGTTGTTTACATATATTAAAGAGTTTCAGTAATACACTTGGTTGTAAATGTCCTCTATAATGGGTTCTTGCATCTTGTGATTCATTTTCAAATGGACAGCTGCTGCCAGAGCTATGAAGATCTATGGCATCATTCCATCTCTTTCCCTATCTCTCTCTCTCACTCGTATCCCTCCCTCTTGTCTCTTATAAAAGCAATATACAAGGAGGCAAATAGGAGGAGCAGCCTCACAGTCATCGCGGAGCCTTTGCAAATTCAATTCTTTTATAAGAATGTCACAGAGGGGAGGTCACAGCTGGAGCAAATACTTGTCAAACTATAATTCTGGATGCTGTATAGCACATGAATTGCAGCTATATTGTATTTAGCACAAACAAGGGAAGAATACGCCTAATATGTGGGATTTTTCATACTGCTTCATGATGACATAAAGGGCCATAACACACTGCACTCGAGAAAATATTTAATCTCTATAGGCTTCTTTTATGTGTTTTACACAGTTTAATGTGATGCATATCTGAATTCATCTGGGAATGGCAATTTCTTTTTTTTCCAATAAAATTAATTCCTATTATAAATTGTTTCATACAGAACAAAGTTAAGACAAAGCATTTCATCATAGTCTCTTCATAGACAATAAAAAAATTCAGAGTGACAGTTTAGAAAGAACATTTATCTCCCTTTCTCTTTTTAAATATTTTTTATTTATTTGTCTGTAATAATAATTTGGAAACAGTCAACTATTATTAGCCACTAGCCAGCGCTAAACCTTCTGAGCACTGTTATATTCCTTTAAAATTAATTTAAACTGCAGCTTTTTTCTTGTTACTGGCTTCAGTCTCAAACGATCAGCCAGGGTGCAGGAATTTCACACAAGTGAGCAGTGCATCTGCATGGGGTCTTTTTGCAAACTGCACAGCATGATGCCACCACTAATCTGCAAGAAGCTGTTGACATCCAATGTTTTAAGTGCATATCTCACTGTTACATTAATCGTATCACTGTAACAGGTAGACTTGGCAACATGCATGGTATTTCCCAACAGTCACACCCAATGCCTAGCTAGAACTGAATAATTAAAGTGATTGTGTATACAGTAATTCATTTGAAGTGCTCTCTCATTATTTTTCCCCCCGGGAAGGTCCGAGCGGGAAAAGCAGTATTGTGAAATGCTCTTAAATAAATAAAATAAGCACTCCGCTTCATACTAATGAGGCTCAGGAAAGATATACAGCTCTCTATAGCCATTATGTAATTTATACACAGCATTTAGCCCTCTAGATAAGCAAGTGTTTCTCATTCTTTCTCATTACTTCTGTTGGCAACTTTTCCTAGTGAAAGATTTTTGACAAAACAACTCAACACGGTTACATAAGAAAAAAATAACATGGGAAATATTTTATTGATAAACGTGCTAGTACTGGGTAGAAATGAAGGCCCATGATCTGTCCAAAATATTCCTTACATGCGGTTGATGTGAGGTGTCAGTGACTATAATAACAATTAATACCAAATGATTCAATGATTAATTAATGCATTTAACAGTTCTATAAACAATGAAATGATTTCTTTTTTAGTCTTAGCAGTGAAGGACATGGAAGAAATAAAATTAATGGGCCTAATTCAGGACAACAAATATAGATCTACAAACCAGATATTAACCAGAATTACACCCTGTTGGGGTTTAAATATCCTCAGTACATCTATCCATCAATGTATGGTGAAGAATCCGTGAGCAATTTAAATACAGACTGGAAGTTTCTCAATATGCGTTCTTAAGCGATCTTGGCACCTTGTGAACTCATTCTACGTCATCATCCGCTACTGAAGTTCAATTCCAATACTCAAGAGTGCAAGTACCAGGGACGTATGAAATTACATGGACGTGTTCTTGATATCAAGGATGCATCGGATGCAGACCTGAGTGCACTGAACCCACTTGAAGTCCCAGAATTCATTGCGGCAAAACAATAGAGGATGACGTAAGCGTGACCCATACCTGTAGTTTTAACATCTTTTTCACAACAATAATCTAAATAATCAAAATATGCATCTAAAAAGAATGATTTTGATATAATATTTAGATTGAGATATACAGTTGTAATCAAAATTATTCAAGCCCCATTGCAAATCAGGTTTATTGTCAAAATGTACAACCTTTCAGTTGGTTGAAATGAACAAATCAAACAAAAGCAATTGAAATAGTTCAACACAACGAATGCTTCAAGTGGTTTCCCCAAATTCAACTGAAAATGCAGCTTATAATGACTTCTCCAGTCTTAAAATTATTCAACCCCCTGATTATAATCCCTCACAAGAGCACAAATATGCAAAACAGGTGTCGCCTCAAGCACATATGATGCAACTTAACACCTGAACTGGCTAGGGGTAGAAAATTATTAAATACCTGGACAGGGCAGAAAAAGGAAGCTATCAACCGCTGCAGCCAGATTTCAGAGAAGGCAGGTTGTGGAAAACACTCCACAACTTTGTGACTGCAAAAGACCTGCAGCAAGGCTTGGTGGCAACAGACACTGAGGTTTCAGTAAGCATAGTAAGGTGCATACTAAACGCAGAAGGTTTTCATGCCAGAAGTCCAAGATGTACACCACTACTCACCCAAAAGCACAAGAAATGTCAGCACAAAGTCATATAAATAAGCCACAGAAGTTTTTGGGATTCTGTTTTGTGCAGCGATGAAACAAAACTGGAACTTTTCGGCACGATGGATCAGCGGTATGTCTGGAGGAAGAAGAATGAGGAAAGAACACTCTGTCCACAGTGAAGCGTGGTGGTGGCTCGGTGATGCTCTGGGGCTGCTTTGCATCCTCTGGCACTGGAAACCTGCAGCGTGTGGAAGGCAAGATGAATTCATTGAAGTATCGGGAAATCCTGGGAGAAAACATCATGCCGTCTGTGAGGAAGCTGAAGCTTAGGCGTCACTGGACCTTCCAACAGGACAATGATGCCAAGCATACCTCAAATTCCACCAAGGCTTGGTTGCAGAAAAAGTCCTGGAAGATTCTACAGAGCCATCACAGTCACCTGACTTGAACCCCATAGAAAATCTCTGGTGGGATTTGAAGAAGCCGGTTGCAGCACACAAACCCAAAAATATTACTGACCTGGAGGCCATTGCTCATGAGGAATGGGCTAAGATTCCTCAGGAACACTGCCCGAAGCTCATGTCTGGCTATGTATCTCGTTTGCGGCAGGTCATAACAGCAAAAGGGTGCTCTACTAAGTACTAAAGATGCTTGCCAAGAAGGGGTTGAATAATTTTGAGACTGAAGAAGTCATTATAAGTTGCATGTTCAGTTGAATTTGGGGAAAGCACTTGACACAGTAGTTGTGTTGAAATATTTTGATTGCTTTTGTTTGATTTGTTCATTGCAAACAGCTGAAAGTCTGTAAATTTTGAAAATAACCCTGATTTGCAATGCAGGTTTAATAATGTTGACTGCAACTGTATGAGGTTGTTGAAAAGTCAACTTTATCCCTCAGAAGTATTTTAATTAAAGTACGCTAGCTTCCATCCTGAGGTAATGGTAAACTTGTTAGCTTAGATTTTAGTAAACATGAGATCGCAGTTGCAAACAGAGCGTTTACTACATTTAAAAATGTTTAAATAACTTTTGGTTAATCAGCCATTTAACAGTAAATCTATTAACCAGCTGAAATATTACTTAGGGAGCACTAAAGAGATGAGGACCCTGTCCCACTACTAGAAATGTGCTGGGACGGTCCATTGCACAACAGGAAACTCACAGTACATCTCAATTGTCACAAAGATGCGTTCTGTGTCCTCCTGTACTTCCGAGTTTGTTCTGTCAAGGTAGCCTGGCAAGGCCAGTCTTCACAAGAATGCAAGAGCGTTAAAATTAAGAAATAGCCAGTATCCCAGAAAATTATGTTTGCCAGCACCACGTCGGTTGTGCTTTTGTCAGTGGATGTTTGTGGACATCCACTTCTTGGTCCGCAACACTTCTAGTCTTTTTGACTTTGTTAATAAATTTGGCAAAACTGTTATGTGTGATGTGCTTGCCATGTTTCTTGTTAAGTTCATCGCAACCTTGCGACAGCTTCCTGATCCAGCCATGAGAATGATTTCAATACAGTCTTCGTTTGTCAAAGGCATTCTTAAAGGCTATCTGAAAAAAATACATATAGAGTATAAACTAAGTATGAAACAATCTGGAAGACATTTTGCTAAAATAGTGTTAATTTTCCCTATGTATGGAGACTTTTGGGGAAACCCTGTACAATTATAGTTGAGCAGTGTAAAAATGAAATACTTTTTTGCTGTCTTATTTTTGAAAAGAACATGTTTTCTTACATTGGCACAATCTACTGACTGCAGCAGCTTATTAATTTCTTATCTCATTTCTTCATGTCAGACTAGCTTCATCATCATTATGTGACTGAACATGACTGAACAGAGATTCTGTTACTCTTTTACACAACTCCAGCATGTTGTGGAACGTCTGCGTAACAAGTTCCTGTTATGACTAATATATGTTTTAACGGCTATTAACAGCCGTTCTCTGACCAATTGATAAGACAAAAAAAAAAAAAAAAAAACACACGCACACACACACACAGTTTGTCATGTTACCAAGAAACATCTATTGATGTGGAGAGCCCTCTATCCAAGTCCTGATCTAAGATGTAACAACAATTAGGAGGAGCTGAGCTGCTGTTTTATAACCAATATCTCTGACCAGTCAGAATCGAGATTCAGCAGGGTTACTATATAAATTCTGAAAAGCAAAGCAAAGCACATACAGAATTTATTGCATTCTAGAGATGAAAATGAGGTGAAATAATATACATTTAAGTATGCATTCCAAATGTTACTATGGAAAAATATTACATTCATTGCTTTTCATATTTTCCAGTGTAAAATTCGAGATTATTGCAAATGTCTCATAATTTCCTTGTACATAACATCTTGTTCATAACATTCAGGATCCATCCATCAAGCTTTCAGATTGCTCTATTATGAAACAAATATTCATGCTGCTACACCCTATTTCAAAATGCTGCATTATGCAAGATGATGTAACATCGCAAAGACAGACAACACAAAACCAAACAGCAAGTGTACATGAAACACAGTCTCCCAGGCATGCTGTTGTACACCAAGTTCTTTGGTTACACAAACTTTTCTTTTGCCAGCTCTAAATCAGACCCCTTTATGTGCGCCTGCCATCTGTTCTGCAAGAATCTGTTTCACTCTCCAAGCCAAGCCCAGCCTTTATTGGTCTTAATGGCGCTATCAGCTGAGCCGCCAAACCCAATTACTGCTTAAAAAGGGAGGCCACCCCAGCTAATCATGGCCGTCTAACCTGATTTGGCTGTGATGAAGAGACGGGATAAAGAGCAGTTAATGGAGGGAGAATGATCTCACAAATACAAAAAACTCAATTCATTTCTCTGGGAGGGCAATCTGTCCGATTCAGCTCTAATGGAGTGGAGTTTCATTAGACTCGAGGCCTAAGCAGGCATCCGATCTCCGCTTATCATCCCAATGACAAATACTATCAAATATGTGTGAGTCCTCATTTGGGTAGTGGCTTATGAAAAACATGCATAGTGTTTCAGTGCCACGAAATAATGAACTAACAGCATTTAAAAAAGAATAAATAACAAGGTATTAGAACTCATTCAAATGCTTTATACATCATTACACACTTTGAAACAGCAGTGGCATTTTGTTGCTACACACTTAAAGGACTCAGTTGATAAAGACAAGATAAAATACATGAGAAACCAAGCCTTTGGTCCTGTGTATCTCTAGTCATTCATAGACTTTAACTGTTACATAACAGCTCCTGCTGATGTATTTTCAGCTGTATAGTGTGTTCTATACTCACTCACTCACCTAGTGAGTGTGTGAACTGCATGTTCAGCCAAAGGTACAGAATCAGCAGGTCTGCTTCTCTGTCCCAAAGGCGTGCAGTGAGAAGCAGAAGGCCAGAGAAGCAGTGTTGGCCTAAGCAGAGCCGGGCCAGGCCTTACAGACGGACATTAGGCCAAGCTGGAGTTAAAATCCTATTAGTTTGAGTTGGGAATCGGATTATCGTCGTCGAGAATCACTCGTCTGGCAACTAGGGTCTAATTTGCGCCAATCAACAGCAATTATTGAGGGGAAGGGGAGCATCTATTAGGAAGGCTCATCCACTTAGGCTAATGAATGGGGCAGATTTAATCTCTTGCTGCAGAGACATATTGGGGCGATGCAGCTGGAGGCAAATGCACTGATCTGAAGGAGCACAACTGTTATTTATCAATCTGAGAGGAAAGTGATGAACTTTAGTTAGGGGGCGTTATCTTTTAAAAGTTAAAAGTTACTAAAGGCCTCTATTACTTTTTTTTCATTTATTTCAACTTTACAACAGTTTGCATCTTTTATAAAGAGTCTACAGTGGAATTATATATAAGTATAATGAACATTTTAACTAACGACAATATGACTGTTTCATGTATCTGTGTGTCTGTATTTTTATTTTCTCATTGTGTCTATTTGTATTTGTAGTCTATTTTAGACTTTGACAAATCTTGCATATCTATAGACTTTGATTTAAAGAGATCAGAATACCCGCTGCATGTAGAACTTATTATTTTTACCACTTACCACTTTTTGTTAAAAAAAAAACAACCAACCAAAAAACTCAAAGTTAATGCTGCCATGATTTTCAGGGCATGCTTACAAGAATGATAATTCTGCCCTCTGGTGTGTGAAAATTGTCAATGTACTTTCTTAATTAAACTAAGCCACTGAGTATTTCAAGTATAAATAAGACAACTGGGCCATTTTGTTGCTGGTACATGGTACATGCTGTTTGTTGTAGTGACAACTTGGAGAGAAATATATTGACATGTATTGTTGAGTTTTTGTATAGTTGTTGGCCTATATGACTTGAATTAAATATATTTAATCCAAAAAACATGTAGCCTGTAAATAATGGCATGGTTATTCTCATACTCATTAAAACTACACTAAAATTTAAATCTCTCCACACCACATTATACCCATTATTGTTTAGAATAAAGCTTACTTTGTGAAATCTATTTAAGTCTATCAGTATACTTTCTGTGGATGTTTTTTGATACTCCATGTGAAAAGCCACCATCTAAATTGTTTGGACCGTATAGTGCTGTTTATCCAGCTCTGCTTTTACACCTCATTAATGTGTATATGTACAGTCTTTGGTCATACTAGTCACAGAGGTGGTTTTTACTACCACTGTTATATATAAATGAAGAATTTCATTGTACAGGAAAGTTTGTGAATAAATTTCTTGAAATATCTTGAAATAAAATGATTGTGGTCTCTGTTGGCATTCCCAGAAAGTGTTCCAGGAGCATTGTGGCAGCAGCATGTGTTTTCTTTCTTATTGTCAATCATATTTTTAAAAAGAAAAGAAAGAAAAGAAACAGTCAGATTGTCAGAAAGTTTATCAAAATGATTCTATTTTCCACAACATCTGGTTGATAGTATGGCAATCTAATTTATTCATTATATGAGCTCTAGCTAAACTATGAAAATGGGTTACAGATTTTACAATTACTTTGCTATTTGGAGGCACTAGTTAAACTGGAATTCCAATGATAAAAAGTTGTGTCCTGTTATGCACTCCAAACCCAACTCATATACAGTGTCTTGCAAAAGTATTCAACCCCCTTGGGACCTGGAATTAAAATTTATTTTTTCGGGGGTTGTATCATTTGACTTACACAACATGCCTACCACTTTGAAGATGAAAAATATTTTTTATTGTGAAACAAACAAGAAATAAGACCAAAAAAACCCTCCAGAAAACCTGAGTGTGCATAACTATTCCCCCCAATATCACCACACCATACCACTAGGATTTTTTCCCATTCTTCCAGGCAAAACTGCTTCAGCTCCTTCAAGTTGGATGGGTTCCGCCGGTGTACAGCAATCTTTAAGTCATACCACGGACTCTGAATTGGATTGAGGTCAGTTTTTTAACTACTCCATTGCAAAACATTTTAATATTTCCCCTGAAACCACTCGAGTGTTGCTTTAGTGGTATGCTTAGAGTCATTGTCCTGCTAGAAGGTAAACCTGTATCCCAGTCTCTTGAAGACTGAAACAGGTTTCCCTTAAGAATTTCCCTTTATTTAGCGCCATCCATCTTTTGTTTAATTCTGACCAGCTTCCCAGTTTCTGCCGATGAAAAACATCCCCACAGCATGATGCTTCCACCACCATGCTTCACTGTGGGGATGGTATTCTTGGTGTGATGGGTTTGCACCAGACACAGCATTTTCTTTTTTTTCCTTGATGGCCAAAAAGCTCAGTTTTAGTCTCATCTGACCAGAGTACCTTCTTCCATATGTTTGGGGAGTCTCCAACATGCTTTTTGGTGAACAGCAAATTTGTTTGCTTATTCTTTTCTTTTTTCTGGCCACTCTTAAAAAAGCCCAGCTCTGTGGAGTGTATGGCTTAAAGTTGTCCTATGGACAGATACTCCAATTTCGCTGTGGAGCTTTGCAGCTCCTCCAGGGTTATCTTTGGTCTCTTTGTTGCCTCACTGATTAATGCCGTCCTTGCCTGGACCATGAGTTTTGGTGGACGGCTCTCTCTTGGCAGGTTTGTTGTGGTGCCATATTCTTTCCATTTTTAATAATGGATTTAATGGTGCTCCGTGGAAGTTTCTGATATTTTTTTATAACCCAACTCTAATCTGTACTTCTCCACAACTTTGTACCTGACAGTATATACTGAGATCATGTGACACTTCGATTGCACACAGGTGAACTTTATTGAACTAATTATGTGACTTCTGAAAGTAATTGATTGCACCAGATCTTATTTAGGGGCTTAATAGCAAAGGGGTGAATACATATGCTTGCAACACTTTTCTGTTTTTCTTTTCTTTTCTTTTTTTTCATTTCACTTCACCAATTTGGACTATTTTGTGCATGTCTATTACATGAAATCCAAATAAAAATCCAATTAAATTACAGGTTGTAATGCAATAAAATAAGAAAAATGCCAAAGTGGGGTGAATACTTTTGCAAGGCACTGTAGGCATTATAGGTAATGAAAGAGTGGACTAGCCAAACAAGCTGCTAAAAAAGAAAATGTAGACACCAGTATTAGTCTCTCAAAAACAGAAGGAAAGAGCATAGTATGGAAAGAAATTATTAAAGAGTGGCAGCAGCAGTGGGATAAAAGGAAGACATTTATACTCCATACAAAATCAAGTCAAGTGACTTTATTGTCATTTCAACCATATACAGGTGGTACAGTACACAGTGAAATGAAATAACGGACCTCCAGGAACAATACACTAACTACATGAGACGACACAGAACTAAATAAACCATTTCTACACACATGCAAATGTGTGCAAACAACACAAGGCAATACAGTAACTACTGAAATAGGAAAAACAGGCACAGTAAGAGACAGTTTACCGCCGACCAGTATACAGTTTTGGTATGGAAGTGTCTGATATAACAGGTAGTGCAAAAGATCGGTGCAAAAACGTAACGGTATAAAAATGCTGTGAATGTAAACAGCAAAATAGAGTCCATATTCTGACAAATAAGGGAATAAACAGAAAAGAGGAGACAACCATGACTAGGTTAAGAATAGGATACAGTAAGCTGAATAATACACTTCACATTATAGGGAAGCATCCAACTGGCTTTTATGATCATTGCCAGTTAGCAGAAACTGTAAAGCATGTGCTTATTAATTGCAGGAAATATGATGTAGAGAGAAATGGAAAGATTAGGACTAGCAGGAACAGGAGTAAAGACTATACTGAAATGTGTTGGGAGTAGACAAGGCAGAAGATGCTTGAACAGATTCCTAATAAGAACAGGATTGATGGGCAAAATATGAGATACTGGACAATGTAGGAGTTAACTAATCCCAGAAGATGGCAGTAGTGCAACACTCAGGATGCAAGCTGCCATTAAAACTCGAAGAATAAGAACAAGCACAAGCACAAGCATAAGAAGAAGAAGAAGAAGTGGAAGAAGAAGTGGAAGAAGAAGAAAAAGTGGAATAAGAAGAGGAGGAGGAAGAGGAAGAAGAAGAAGAAGAAGAAGAAGAAGAAGAAGAAGAAGAAGAAGAAGAGAGGAGAAGAGAACCGATTATACTCCAAACCGCTAGATGTCAGTGTTTCAAAAGAAAACCGTGCATGACAAAGCCTGAGCTGTCCTTCCGAAGACTAACGATGTAAAATAAGTGGACGTTAATAACTGGTCTAGAATCAGTTCCACGTTTCGCCTGTAGTGATTAAAAACTAGAGCGTGTTACACAAAGCCGATCCCGTGTCAGTGTAAAGGGGAAAGTTCTATCGTGAGCCCCCCCCAAATATCAAGACTTCAATATGGCGACGGGGGGATTTCAGATAAATAATACAAGCTAGTGTTTAAATTTAATAAGAAGTCTGTTACTCGTTGAAGATTAGTATGCCGGAAAGCAGCCGGTCGGTACTTACAAAAACGTACAGAAATTTTTCATAATGGAAACGCGAGGTATAGAGCAGATGTTTGACTTTCAGCGGTAAGATTCACATTTAATATTTATGCTAGGTTGAGTTATTAGCTAGATTAGCAAAGGAGCTAGTTAGCATAAAACATAGAAATATAAGCTAATGTTAGCCAAGGTTATTGTAATAATTGGTTTAATATATATATGGTTAACTAATAGCTCGTCGTGTTAGCTCGGTGCAAACTAGCTTTATTTTCACAGATAACACACTCGTTGGGCAATGATTAGACTGCATAACTAGCTTTAACTTAGCAATAAGTTGCCTAAATAAGGAGGGCAAGCCGATACCTGTCGAATTATATAAGCCGTCGTGAGTCACTCGAGATAGTTAGTATTATTATATTGTAAGTAAACAATAATAATCAATCTATCTAACCTAGTTCTGAAGAAAGATGATGGTATGCAGCTAGCAAACGTCAGTTAGCTAAATTAGTTCATTTGCGGAGCTCTAAAGGACGTTTTAAAGGTTCCTTTAGTCTTTATGTGGCTTTAAACCTGTTAGCTTCTTCACCTGTAGACTTAAAGATATTGTTATACAAGTTTTATCGAATTTAAATGGCATGTACTTTCCATAGCTCTATAGCTTCGTGTCGGCTACATGAGTGCCCCAGAGAAGACCTTCAATAAGATCTCAGTAACTCTGATGTATTTAGCAGCTCTGTGTTTTACTGCGACATGAATCAAGTCCATGTTCAGGGACAGTAGAATTGATTAATTTGCATTAAGTTGATTCCTGAATAATATATACTGATCTAGAATAGATTTTTTTTAAACACCCTTCCCATAGTCAAATTTATACATTTTCTACTGTATAGAGATCTGAAAACTGCAGTGTTCCAGGCCTGAAATATGTTTCTCTTTGGCATGTTTCAACCACAGGTGAAGTTATAGCATTTTAATTTACCCCGAAAGTGAAAAAGGAGACGGTTTTATTTAAATATTCGTTCCTGTTCCACTAAAAGATGCCCTGCCTACCTCTACATTTATAAATTATTGCCAAAGATCAGACATAAGCTTACAAGGGGAAATGATTATGAGCATCATGCAATCAATCTCTGTCTCATCACCTGAGGTAAAAGGTGACATTTTAACACGTGCCTCATCTTCACCTTGAACAATCTCGCTCGAATGATCTCGGAAATGTCCATCAGTTACTACAGACGGTTAGAATAGGCATACAGCCAGCATAAGATCTAAGTTATAGCGGCACAGTAGAAAATACAGGCTGTTCAAAGTAGTGCAGTAATGAAGATAGCAGCAGTGATATATGTAAAATTTAGGGACATGCCATTCCAGTACTGAATATTTTCTCACTGATTTATATTTAAATATTTTACTCATGACCAAAACTTTCTTTGTAGGTTGCCAAGTGATGGTCTGATCCTGTTACTGCTGCTGCTGTACTCCCCAGTTGGCCTATGCTTAATGTTACTACGTATATTTATAGGTGTACATGTATTCCTAGTGAGTTGTGCACTTCCTGACAGTTTTGTAAGACGGTAAGTAGAAAATCACAAACAGGGTGGGTTTTTTAGTTATAATTGAATGCTCTAGGTTGTCCCATATTGATTTGTCCCTGATTGCGATAAATGATGGTGCATTTTCTATGTAATTTTTTACAAATGTTTTTTTATGTCCACATTTCCAGTATTATAATTTTTCTGCTCTCAATGTGTTTGAACGCATCTAGAGTGTTAAAAAAAAAAAAAGATTTATGCCGCTTGAAACAGCAAATCATGGTTGAACAATTTCCTGTTCCTAGTCACCCAGGTGTACTAAAAAATTTAAGATGTCAATGGGAATATACTTCAAATATTTTGTATATTTTTCCCATATGAATAGCTGTGCCCATAATTGCACACCTATATTTAACAAAGGTTTTTTTTGTTTGTTTGTTTGTTTGTTTTTTAAATATAAACCTGGGTTTATAAAGCAGAGTATTTTTGTGGATTTTACAATAAAACAATTGATTGATTAAACAATAAAGACAATTTTCACAGCCTTCTTTGCTCATATTTACCAAGGGTGCCAGTATAACTGGAGGGCACTGTACATGCGGAGGAATCTGGAAACTGACCTCCAACATTTGCTGC